>NW_027556860.1:0-88116 GCF_041903045.1 Epinephelus lanceolatus | reverse complement strand
AGGCTGTTACTTTTGTCCAGAAGCACTCAGAAACAAGTTTCCAAGCCAGAAACATGTACTTTGCTGAAGTCTATAGTAGCAAGGCAGTTTCTTGTGGTTTTCATCACTAGTTGGTCAGAAAACAGCAACACGTCACTTTTAGTGTTTTCAGGGCCCGAAAAGCATTTTGACAGCATGTTGTCACTGAGGCTGTTACTTTTGTCCAGAAGCACTCAGAAACAAGTTTCCAAGCCAGAAACATGTACTTTGCTGAAGTCTATAGTAGCAAGGCAGTTTCTTGTGGTTTTCATCACTAGTTGGTCAGAAAACAGCAACACGTCACTTTTAGTGTTTTCAGGGCCCGAAAAGCATTTTGACAGCATGTTGTCACTGAGGCTGTTACTTTTGTCCAGAAGCACTCAGAAACAAGTTTCCAAGCCAGAAACATGTACTTTGCTGAAGTCTATAGTAGCAAGGCAGTTTCTTGTGGTTTTCATCACTAGTTGGTCAGAAAACAGCAACACGTCACTTTTAGTGTTTTCAGGGCCCGAAAAGCATTTTGACAGCATGTTGTCACTGAGGCTGTTACTTTTGTCCAGAAGCACTCAGAAACAAGTTTCCAAGCCAGAAACATGTACTTTGCTGAAGTCTATAGTAGCAAGGCAGTTTCTTGTGGTTTTCATCACTAGTTGGTCAGAAAACAGCAACACGTCACTTTTAGTGTTTTCAGGGCCCGAAAAGCATTTTGACAGCATGTTGTCACTGAGGCTGTTACTTTTGTCCAGAAGCACTCAGAAACAAGTTTCCAAGCCAGAAACATGTACTTTGCTGAAGTCTATAGTAGCAAGGCAGTTTCTTGTGGTTTTCATCACTAGTTGGTCAGAAAACAGCAACACGTCACTTTTAGTGTTTTCAGGGCCCGAAAAGCATTTTGACAGCATGTTGTCACTGAGGCTGTTACTTTTGTCCAGAAGCACTCAGAAACAAGTTTCCAAGCCAGAAACATGTACTTTGCTGAAGTCTATAGTAGCAAGGCAGTTTCTTGTGGTTTTCATCACTAGTTGGTCAGAAAACAGCAACACGTCACTTTTAGTGTTTTCAGGGCCCGAAAAGCATTTTGACAGCATGTTGTCACTGAGGCTGTTACTTTTGTCCAGAAGCACTCAGAAACAAGTTTCCAAGCCAGAAACATGTACTTTGCTGAAGTCTATAGTAGCAAGGCAGTTTCTTGTGGTTTTCATCACTAGTTGGTCAGAAAACAGCAACACGTCACTTTAGTGTTTTCAGGGCCCGAAAAGCATTTTGACAGCATGTTGTCACTGAGGCTGTTACTTTTGTCCAGAAGCACTCAGAAACAAGTTTCCAAGCCAGAAACATGTACTTTGCTGAAGTCTATAGTAGCAAGGCAGTTTCTTGTGGTTTTCATCACTAGTTGGTCAGAAAACAGCAACACGTCACTTTTAGTGTTTTCAGGGCCCGAAAAGCATTTTGACAGCATGTTGTCACTGAGGCTGTTACTTTTGTCCAGAAGCACTCAGAAACAAGTTTCCAAGCCAGAAACATGTACTTTGCTGAAGTCTATAGTAGCAAGGCAGTTTCTTGTGGTTTTCATCACTAGTTGGTCAGAAAACAGCAACACGTCACTTTTAGTGTTTTCAGGGCCCGAAAAGCATTTTGACAGCATGTTGTCACTGAGGCTGTTACTTTTGTCCAGAAGCACTCAGAAACAAGTTTCCAAGCCAGAAACATGTACTTTGCTGAAGTCTATAGTAGCAAGGCAGTTTCTTGTGGTTTTCATCACTAGTTGGTCAGAAAACAGCAACACGTCACTTTTAGTGTTTTCAGGGCCCGAAAAGCATTTTGACAGCATGTTGTCACTGAGGCTGTTACTTTTGTCCAGAAGCACTCAGAAACAAGTTTCCAAGCCAGAAACATGTACTTTGCTGAAGTCTATAGTAGCAAGGCAGTTTCTTGTGGTTTTCATCACTAGTTGGTCAGAAAACAGCAACATGTCACTTTTAGTGTTTTCAGGGCCCGAAAAGCATTTTGACAGCATGTTGTCACTGAGGCTGTTACTTTTGTCCAGAAGCACTCAGAAACAAGTTTCCAAGCCAGAAACATGTACTTTGCTGAAGTCTATAGTAGCAAGGCAGTTTCTTGTGGTTTTCATCACTAGTTGGTCAGAAAACAGCAACACGTCACTTTTAGTGTTTTCAGGGCCCGAAAAGCATTTTGACAGCATGTTGTCACTGAGGCTGTTACTTTTGTCCAGAAGCACTCAGAAACAAGTTTCCAAGCCAGAAACATGTACTTTGCTGAAGTCTATAGTAGCAAGGCAGTTTCTTGTGGTTTTCATCACTAGTTGGTCAGAAAACAGCAACATGTCACTTTTAGTGTTTTCAGGGCCCGAAAAGCATTTTGACAGCATGTTGTCACTGAGGCTGTTACTTTTGTCCAGAAGCACTCAGAAACAAGTTTCCAAGCCAGAAACATGTACTTTGCTGAAGTCTATAGTAGCAAGGCAGTTTCTTGTGGTTTTCATCACTAGTTGGTCAGAAAACAGCAACACGTCACTTTTAGTGTTTTCAGGGCCCGAAAAGCATTTTGACAGCATGTTGTCACTGAGGCTGTTACTTTTGTCCAGAAGCACTCAGAAACAAGTTTCCAAGCCAGAAACATGTACTTTGCTGAAGTCTATAGTAGCAAGGCAGTTTCTTGTGGTTTTCATCACTAGTTGGTCAGAAAACAGCAACATGTCACTTTTAGTGTTTTCAGGGCCCGAAAAGCATTTTGACAGCATGTTGTCACTGAGGCTGTTACTTTTGTCCAGAAGCACTCAGAAACAAGTTTCCAAGCCAGAAACATGTACTTTGCTGAAGTCTATAGTAGCAAGGCAGTTTCTTGTGGTTTTCATCACTAGTTGGTCAGAAAACAGCAACACGTCACTTTTAGTGTTTTCAGGGCCCGAAAAGCATTTTGACAGCATGTTGTCACTGAGGCTGTTACTTTTGTCCAGAAGCACTCAGAAACAAGTTTCCAAGCCAGAAACATGTACTTTGCTGAAGTCTATAGTAGCAAGGCAGTTTCTTGTGGTTTTCATCACTAGTTGGTCAGAAAACAGCAACACGTCACTTTTAGTGTTTTCAGGGCCCGAAAAGCATTTTGACAGCATGTTGTCACTGAGGCTGTTACTTTTGTCCAGAAGCACTCAGAAACAAGTTTCCAAGCCAGAAACATGTACTTTGCTGAAGTCTATAGTAGCAAGGCAGTTTCTTGTGGTTTTCATCACTAGTTGGTCAGAAAACAGCAACACGTCACTTTTAGTGTTTTCAGGGCCGAAAAGCATTTTGACAGCATGTTGTCACTGAGGCTGTTACTTTTGTCCAGAAGCACTCAGAAACAAGTTTCCAAGCCAGAAACATGTACTTTGCTGAAGTCTATAGTAGCAAGGCAGTTTCTTGTGGTTTTCATCACTAGTTGGTCAGAAAACAGCAACACGTCACTTTTAGTGTTTTCAGGGCCCGAAAAGCATTTTGACAGCATGTTGTCACTGAGGCTGTTACTTTTGTCCAGAAGCACTCAGAAACAAGTTTCCAAGCCAGAAACATGTACTTTGCTGAAGTCTATAGTAGCAAGGCAGTTTCTTGTGGTTTTCATCACTAGTTGGTCAGAAAACAGCAACATGTCACTTTTAGTGTTTTCAGGGCCCGAAAAGCATTTTGACAGCATGTTGTCACTGAGGCTGTTACTTTTGTCCAGAAGCACTCAGAAACAAGTTTCCAAGCCAGAAACATGTACTTTGCTGAAGTCTATAGTAGCAAGGCAGTTTCTTGTGGTTTTCATCACTAGTTGGTCAGAAAACAGCAACACGTCACTTTAGTGTTTTCAGGGCCCGAAAAGCATTTTGACAGCATGTTGTCACTGAGGCTGTTACTTTTGTCCAGAAGCACTCAGAAACAAGTTTCCAAGCCAGAAACATGTACTTTGCTGAAGTCTATAGTAGCAAGGCAGTTTCTTGTGGTTTTCATCACTAGTTGGTCAGAAAACAGCAACACGTCACTTTTAGTGTTTTCAGGGCCCGAAAAGCATTTTGACAGCATGTTGTCACTGAGGCTGTTACTTTTGTCCAGAAGCACTCAGAAACAAGTTTCCAAGCCAGAAACATGTACTTTGCTGAAGTCTATAGTAGCAAGGCAGTTTCTTGTGGTTTTCATCACTAGTTGGTCAGAAAACAGCAACACGTCACTTTTAGTGTTTTCAGGGCCCGAAAAGCATTTTGACAGCATGTTGTCACTGAGGCTGTTACTTTTGTCCAGAAGCACTCAGAAACAAGTTTCCAAGCCAGAAACATGTACTTTGCTGAAGTCTATAGTAGCAAGGCAGTTTCTTGTGGTTTTCATCACTAGTTGGTCAGAAAACAGCAACATGTCACTTTTAGTGTTTTCAGGGCCCGAAAAGCATTTTGACAGCATGTTGTCACTGAGGCTGTTACTTTTGTCCAGAAGCACTCAGAAACAAGTTTCCAAGCCAGAAACATGTACTTTGCTGAAGTCTATAGTAGCAAGGCAGTTTCTTGTGGTTTTCATCACTAGTTGGTCAGAAAACAGCAACACGTCACTTTTAGTGTTTTCAGGGCCCGAAAAGCATTTTGACAGCATGTTGTCACTGAGGCTGTTACTTTTGTCCAGAAGCACTCAGAAACAAGTTTCCAAGCCAGAAACATGTACTTTGCTGAAGTCTATAGTAGCAAGGCAGTTTCTTGTGGTTTTCATCACTAGTTGGTCAGAAAACAGCAACACGTCACTTTTAGTGTTTTCAGGGCCCGAAAAGCATTTTGACAGCATGTTGTCACTGAGGCTGTTACTTTTGTCCAGAAGCACTCAGAAACAAGTTTCCAAGCCAGAAACATGTACTTTGCTGAAGTCTATAGTAGCAAGGCAGTTTCTTGTGGTTTTCATCACTAGTTGGTCAGAAAACAGCAACACGTCACTTTTAGTGTTTTCAGGGCCGAAAAGCATTTTGACAGCATGTTGTCACTGAGGCTGTTACTTTTGTCCAGAAGCACTCAGAAACAAGTTTCCAAGCCAGAAACATGTACTTTGCTGAAGTCTATAGTAGCAAGGCAGTTTCTTGTGGTTTTCATCACTAGTTGGTCAGAAAACAGCAACATGTCACTTTTAGTGTTTTCAGGGCCCGAAAAGCATTTTGACAGCATGTTGTCACTGAGGCTGTTACTTTTGTCCAGAAGCACTCAGAAACAAGTTTCCAAGCCAGAAACATGTACTTTGCTGAAGTCTATAGTAGCAAGGCAGTTTCTTGTGGTTTTCATCACTAGTTGGTCAGAAAACAGCAACACGTCACTTTTAGTGTTTTCAGGGCCCGAAAAGCATTTTGACAGCATGTTGTCACTGAGGCTGTTACTTTTGTCCAGAAGCACTCAGAAACAAGTTTCCAAGCCAGAAACATGTACTTTGCTGAAGTCTATAGTAGCAAGGCAGTTTCTTGTGGTTTTCATCACTAGTTGGTCAGAAAACAGCAACACGTCACTTTTAGTGTTTTCAGGGCCCGAAAAGCATTTTGACAGCATGTTGTCACTGAGGCTGTTACTTTTGTCCAGAAGCACTCAGAAACAAGTTTCCAAGCCAGAAACATGTACTTTGCTGAAGTCTATAGTAGCAAGGCAGTTTCTTGTGGTTTTCATCACTAGTTGGTCAGAAAACAGCAACACGTCACTTTTAGTGTTTTCAGGGCCCGAAAAGCATTTTGACAGCATGTTGTCACTGAGGCTGTTACTTTTGTCCAGAAGCACTCAGAAACAAGTTTCCAAGCCAGAAACATGTACTTTGCTGAAGTCTATAGTAGCAAGGCAGTTTCTTGTGGTTTTCATCACTAGTTGGTCAGAAAACAGCAACATGTCACTTTTAGTGTTTTCAGGGCCCGAAAAGCATTTTGACAGCATGTTGTCACTGAGGCTGTTACTTTTGTCCAGAAGCACTCAGAAACAAGTTTCCAAGCCAGAAACATGTACTTTGCTGAAGTCTATAGTAGCAAGGCAGTTTCTTGTGGTTTTCATCACTAGTTGGTCAGAAAACAGCAACACGTCACTTTTAGTGTTTTCAGGGCCCGAAAAGCATTTTGACAGCATGTTGTCACTGAGGCTGTTACTTTTGTCCAGAAGCACTCAGAAACAAGTTTCCAAGCCAGAAACATGTACTTTGCTGAAGTCTATAGTAGCAAGGCAGTTTCTTGTGGTTTTCATCACTAGTTGGTCAGAAAACAGCAACACGTCACTTTTAGTGTTTTCAGGGCCCGAAAAGCATTTTGACAGCATGTTGTCACTGAGGCTGTTACTTTTGTCCAGAAGCACTCAGAAACAAGTTTCCAAGCCAGAAACATGTACTTTGCTGAAGTCTTAGTAGCAAGGCAGTTTCTTGTGGTTTTCATCACTAGTTGGTCAGAAAACAGCAACACGTCACTTTTAGTGTTTTCAGGGCCCGAAAAGCATTTTGACAGCATGTTGTCACTGAGGCTGTTACTTTTGTCCAGAAGCACTCAGAAACAAGTTTCCAAGCCAGAAACATGTACTTTGCTGAAGTCTATAGTAGCAAGGCAGTTTCTTGTGGTTTTCATCACTAGTTGGTCAGAAAACAGCAACACGTCACTTTTAGTGTTTTCAGGGCCCGAAAAGCATTTTGACAGCATGTTGTCACTTAGGCTGTTACTTTTGTCCAGAAGCACTCAGAAACAAGTTTCCAAGCCAGAAACATGTACTTTGCTGAAGTCTATAGTAGCAAGGCAGTTTCTTGTGGTTTTCATCACTAGTTGGTCAGAAAACAGCAACACGTCACTTTTAGTGTTTTCAGGGCCCGAAAAGCATTTTGACAGCATGTTGTCACTGAGGCTGTTACTTTTGTCCAGAAGCACTCAGAAACAAGTTTCCAAGCCAGAAACATGTACTTTGCTGAAGTCTATAGTAGCAAGGCAGTTTCTTGTGGTTTTCATCACTAGTTGGTCAGAAAACAGCAACATGTCACTTTTAGTGTTTTCAGGGCCCGAAAAGCATTTTGACAGCATGTTGTCACTGAGGCTGTTACTTTTGTCCAGAAGCACTCAGAAACAAGTTTCCAAGCCAGAAACATGTACTTTGCTGAAGTCTATAGTAGCAAGGCAGTTTCTTGTGGTTTTCATCACTAGTTGGTCAGAAAACAGCAACATGTCACTTTTAGTGTTTTCAGGGCCCGAAAAGCATTTTGACAGCATGTTGTCACTGAGGCTGTTACTTTTGTCCAGAAGCACTCAGAAACAAGTTTCCAAGCCAGAAACATGTACTTTGCTGAAGTCTATAGTAGCAAGGCAGTTTCTTGTGGTTTTCATCACTAGTTGGTCAGAAAACAGCAACACGTCACTTTTAGTGTTTTCAGGGCCCGAAAAGCATTTTGACAGCATGTTGTCACTGAGGCTGTTACTTTTGTCCAGAAGCACTCAGAAACAAGTTTCCAAGCCAGAAACATGTACTTTGCTGAAGTCTATAGTAGCAAGGCAGTTTCTTGTGGTTTTCATCACTAGTTGGTCAGAAAACAGCAACACGTCACTTTTAGTGTTTTCAGGGCCCGAAAAGCATTTTGACAGCATGTTGTCACTGAGGCTGTTACTTTTGTCCAGAAGCACTCAGAAACAAGTTTCCAAGCCAGAAACATGTACTTTGCTGAAGTCTATAGTAGCAAGGCAGTTTCTTGTGGTTTTCATCACTAGTTGGTCAGAAAACAGCAACACTGTCACTTTTAGTGTTTTCAGGGCCCGAAAAGCATTTTGACAGCATGTTGTCACTGAGGCTGTTACTTTTGTCCAGAAGCACTCAGAAACAAGTTTCCAAGCCAGAAACATGTACTTTGCTGAAGTCTATAGTAGCAAGGCAGTTTCTTGTGGTTTTCATCACTAGTTGGTCAGAAAACAGCAACACGTCACTTTTAGTGTTTTCAGGGCCCGAAAAGCATTTTGACAGCATGTTGTCACTGAGGCTGTTACTTTTGTCCAGAAGCACTCAGAAACAAGTTTCCAAGCCAGAAACATGTACTTTGCTGAAGTCTATAGTAGCAAGGCAGTTTCTTGTGGTTTTCATCACTAGTTGGTCAGAAAACAGCAACACGTCACTTTTAGTGTTTTCAGGGCCCGAAAAGCATTTTGACAGCATGTTGTCACTGAGGCTGTTACTTTTGTCCAGAAGCACTCAGAAACAAGTTTCCAAGCCAGAAACATGTACTTTGCTGAAGTCTATAGTAGCAAGGCAGTTTCTTGTGGTTTTCATCACTAGTTGGTCAGAAAACAGCAACACGTCACTTTTAGTGTTTTCAGGGCCCGAAAAGCATTTTGACAGCATGTTGTCACTGAGGCTGTTACTTTTGTCCAGAAGCACTCAGAAACAAGTTTCCAAGCCAGAAACATGTACTTTGCTGAAGTCTATAGTAGCAAGGCAGTTTCTTGTGGTTTTCATCACTAGTTGGTCAGAAAACAGCAACACGTCACTTTTAGTGTTTTCAGGGCCCGAAAAGCATTTTGACAGCATGTTGTCACTGAGGCTGTTACTTTTGTCCAGAAGCACTCAGAAACAAGTTTCCAAGCCAGAAACATGTACTTTGCTGAAGTCTATAGTAGCAAGGCAGTTTCTTGTGGTTTTCATCACTAGTTGGTCAGAAAACAGCAACACGTCACTTTTAGTGTTTTCAGGGCCCGAAAAGCATTTTGACAGCATGTTGTCACTGAGGCTGTTACTTTTGTCCAGAAGCACTCAGAAACAAGTTTCCAAGCCAGAAACATGTACTTTGCTGAAGTCTATAGTAGCAAGGCAGTTTCTTGTGGTTTTCATCACTAGTTGGTCAGAAAACAGCAACACGTCACTTTTAGTGTTTTCAGGGCCCGAAAAGCATTTTGACAGCATGTTGTCACTGAGGCTGTTACTTTTGTCCAGAAGCACTCAGAAACAAGTTTCCAAGCCAGAAACATGTACTTTGCTGAAGTCTATAGTAGCAAGGCAGTTTCTTGTGGTTTTCATCACTAGTTGGTCAGAAAACAGCAACACGTCACTTTTAGTGTTTTCAGGGCCCGAAAAGCATTTTGACAGCATGTTGTCACTGAGGCTGTTACTTTTGTCCAGAAGCACTCAGAAACAAGTTTCCAAGCCAGAAACATGTACTTTGCTGAAGTCTATAGTAGCAAGGCAGTTTCTTGTGGTTTTCATCACTAGTTGGTCAGAAAACAGCAACATGTCACTTTTAGTGTTTTCAGGGCCTCGAAAAGCATTTTGACAGCATGTTGTCACTGAGGCTGTTACTTTTGTCCAGAAGCACTCAGAAACAAGTTTCCAAGCCAGAAACATGTACTTTGCTGAAGTCTATAGTAGCAAGGCAGTTTCTTGTGGTTTTCATCACTAGTTGGTCAGAAAACAGCAACATGTCACTTTTAGTGTTTTCAGGGCCCGAAAAGCATTTTGACAGCATGTTGTCACTGAGGCTGTTACTTTTGTCCAGAAGCACTCAGAAACAAGTTTCCAAGCCAGAAACATGTACTTTGCTGAAGTCTATAGTAGCAAGGCAGTTTCTTGTGGTTTTCATCACTAGTTGGTCAGAAAACAGCAACATGTCACTTTTAGTGTTTTCAGGGCCCGAAAAGCATTTTGACAGCATGTTGTCACTGAGGCTGTTACTTTTGTCCAGAAGCACTCAGAAACAAGTTTCCAAGCCAGAAACATGTACTTTGCTGAAGTCTATAGTAGCAAGGCAGTTTCTTGTGGTTTTCATCACTAGTTGGTCAGAAAACAGCAACATGTCACTTTTAGTGTTTTCAGGGCCCGAAAAGCATTTTGACAGCATGTTGTCACTGAGGCTGTTACTTTTGTCCAGAAGCACTCAGAAACAAGTTTCCAAGCCAGAAACATGTACTTTGCTGGTCTATAGTAGCAAGGCAGTTTCTTGTGGTTTTCATCACTAGTTGGTCAGAAAACAGCAACATGTCACTTTTAGTGTTTTCAGGGCCCGAAAAGCATTTTGACAGCATGTTGTCACTGAGGCTGTTACTTTTGTCCAGAAGCACTCAGAAACAAGTTTCCAAGCCAGAAACATGTACTTTGCTGAAGTCTATAGTAGCAAGGCAGTTTCTTGTGGTTTTCATCACTAGTTGGTCAGAAAACAGCAACACGTCACTTTTAGTGTTTTCAGGGCCCGAAAAGCATTTTGACAGCATGTTGTCACTGAGGCTGTTACTTTTGTCCAGAAGCACTCAGAAACAAGTTTCCAAGCCAGAAAACATGTACTTTGCTGAAGTCTATAGTAGCAAGGCAGTTTCTTGTGGTTTTCATCACTAGTTGGTCAGAAAACAGCAACACGTCACTTTTAGTGTTTTCAGGGCCCGAAAAGCATTTTGACAGCATGTTGTCACTTAGGCTGTTACTTTTGTCCAGAAGCACTCAGAAACAAGTTTCCAAGCCAGAAACATGTACTTTGCTGAAGTCTATAGTAGCAAGGCAGTTTCTTGTGGTTTTCATCACTAGTTGGTCAGAAAACAGCAACACGTCACTTTTAGTGTTTTCAGGGCCCGAAAAGCATTTTGACAGCATGTTGTCACTGAGGCTGTTACTTTTGTCCAGAAGCACTCAGAAACAAGTTTCCAAGCCAGAAACATGTACTTTGGTGAAGTCTATAGTAGCAAGGCAGTTTCTTGTGGTTTTCATCACTAGTTGGTCAGAAAACAGCAACACGTCACTTTAGTGTTTTCAGGGCCCGAAAAGCATTTTGACAGCATGTTGTCACTGAGGCTGTTACTTTTGTCCAGAAGCACTCAGAAACAAGTTTCCAAGCCAGAAACATGTACTTTGGTGAAGTCTATAGTAGCAAGGCAGTTTCTTGTGGTTTTCATCACTAGTTGGTCAGAAAACAGCAACACGTCACTTTTAGTGTTTTCAGGGCCCGAAAAGCATTTTGACAGCATGTTGTCACTGAGGCTGTTACTTTTGTCCAGAAGCACTCAGAAACAAGTTTCCAAGCCAGAAACATGTACTTTGTGAAGTCTATAGTAGCAAGGCAGTTTCTTGTGGTTTTCATCACTAGTTGGTCAGAAAACAGCAACACGTCACTTTTAGTGTTTTCAGGGCCCGAAAAGCATTTTGACAGCATGTTGTCACTGAGGCTGTTACTTTTGTCCAGAAGCACTCAGAAACAAGTTTCCAAGCCAGAAACATGTACTTTGCTGAAGTCTATAGTAGCAAGGCAGTTTCTTGTGGTTTTCATCACTAGTTGGTCAGAAAACAGCAACACGTCACTTTTAGTGTTTTCAGGGCCCGAAAAGCATTTTGACAGCATGTTGTCACTGAGGCTGTTACTTTTGTCCAGAAGCACTCAGAAACAAGTTTCCAAGCAGAAACATGTACTTTGCTGAAGTCTATAGTAGCAAGGCAGTTTCTTGTGGTTTTCATCACTAGTTGGTCAGAAAACAGCAACATGTCACTTTTAGTGTTTTCAGGGCCCGAAAAGCATTTTGACAGCATGTTGTCACTGAGGCTGTTACTTTTGTCCAGAAGCACTCAGAAACAAGTTCCAAGCCAGAAACATGTACTTTGCTGAAGTCTATAGTAGCAAGGCAGTTTCTTGTGGTTTTCATCACTAGTTGGTCAGAAACAGCAACACGTCACTTTTAGTGTTTTCAGGGCCCGAAAAGCATTTTGACAGCATGTTGTCACTGAGGCTGTTACTTTTGTCCAGAAGCACTCAGAAACAAGTTCCAAGCCAGAAACATGTACTTTGCTGAAGTCTATAGTAGCAAGGCAGTTTCTTGTGGTTTTCATCACTAGTTGGTCAGAAAACAGCAACACGTCACTTTTAGTGTTTTCAGGGCCCGAAAGCATTTTGACAGCATATTGTCACTGAGGCTGTTACTTTTGTCCAGAAGCACTCAGAAACAAGTTTCCAAGCCAGAAACATGTACTTTGCTGAAGTCTATAGTAGCAAGGCAGTTTCTTGTGGTTTTCATCACTAGTTGGTCAGAAAACAGCAACATGTCACTTTTAGTGTTTTCAGGGCCCGAAAAGCATTTTTGACAGCATGTTGTCACTGAGGCTGTTACTTTTGTCCAGAAGCACTCAGAAACAAGTTTCCAAGCCAGAAACATGTACTTTGCTGAAGTCTATAGTAGCAAGGCAGTTTCTTGTGGTTTTCATCACTAGTTGCTCAGAAAACAGCAACATGTCACTTTTAGTGTTTTCAGGGCCCGAAAAGCATTTTGACAGCATGTTGTCACTGAGGCTGTTACTTTTGTCCAGAAGCACTCAGAAACAAGTTTCCAAGCCAGAAACATGTACTTTGGTGAAGTCTATAGTAGCAAGGCAGTTTCTTGTGGTTTTCATCACTAGTTGGTCAGAAAACAGCAACATGTCACTTTTAGTGTTTTCAGGGCCCGAAAAGCATTTTGACAGCATGTTGTCACTGAGGCTGTTACTTTTGTCCAGAAGCACTCAGAAACAAGTTTCCAAGCCAGAAACATGTACTTTGGCTGAAGTCTATAGTAGCAAGGCAGTTTCTTGTGGTTTTCATCACTAGTTGGTCAGAAAACAGCAACACGTCACTTTTAGTGTTTTCAGGGCCCGAAAAGCATTTTGACAGCATGTTGTCACTGAGGCTGTTACTTTTGTCCAGAAGCACTCAGAAACAAGTTTCCAAGCCAGAAACATGTACTTTGCTGAAGTCTATAGTAGCAAGGCAGTTTCTTGTGGTTTTCATCACTAGTTGGTCAGAAAACAGCAACACGTCACTTTTAGTGTTTTCAGGGCCCGAAAAGCATTTTGACAGCATGTTGTCACTGAGGCTGTTACTTTTGTCCAGAAGCACTCAGAAACAAGTTTCCAAGCCAGAAACATGTACTTTGCTGAAGTCTATAGTAGCAAGGCAGTTTCTTGTGGTTTTCATCACTAGTTGGTCAGAAAACAGCAACACGTCACTTTTAGTGTTTTCAGGGCCCGAAAAGCATTTTGACAGCATGTTGTCACTGAGGCTGTTACTTTTGTCCAGAAGCACTCAGAAACAAGTTTCCAAGCCAGAAACATGTACTTTGCTGAAGTCTATAGTAGCAAGGCAGTTTCTTGTGGTTTTCATCACTAGTTGGTCAGAAAACAGCAACACGTCACTTTTAGTGTTTTCAGGGCCCGAAAAGCATTTTGACAGCATGTTGTCACTGAGGCTGTTACTTTTGTCCAGAAGCACTCAGAAACAAGTTTCCAAGCCAGAAACATGTACTTTGCTGAAGTCTATAGTAGCAAGGCAGTTTCTTGTGGTTTTCATCACTAGTTGGTCAGAAAACAGCAACACGTCACTTTTAGTGTTTTCAGGGCCGAAAAGCATTTTGACAGCATGTTGTCACTGAGGCTGTTACTTTTGTCCAGAAGCACTCAGAAACAAGTTTCCAAGCCAGAAACATGTACTTTGCTGAAGTCTATAGTAGCAAGGCAGTTTCTTGTGGTTTTCATCACTAGTTGGTCAGAAAACAGCAACATGTCACTTTTAGTGTTTTCAGGGCCCGAAAAGCATTTTGACAGCATGTTGTCACTGAGGCTGTTACTTTTGTCCAGAAGCACTCAGAAACAAGTTTCCAAGCCAGAAACATGTACTTTGCTGAAGTCTATAGTAGCAAGGCAGTTTCTTGTGGTTTTCATCACTAGTTGGTCAGAAAACAGCAACACGTCACTTTTAGTGTTTTCAGGGCCCGAAAAGCATTTTGACAGCATGTTGTCACTGAGGCTGTTACTTTTGTCCAGAAGCACTCAGAAACAAGTTTCCAAGCCAGAAACATGTACTTTGCTGAAGTCTATAGTAGCAAGGCAGTTTCTTGTGGTTTTCATCACTAGTTGGTCAGAAAACAGCAACACGTCACTTTTAGTGTTTTCAGGGCCCGAAAAGCATTTTGACAGCATGTTGTCACTGAGGCTGTTACTTTTGTCCAGAAGCACTCAGAAACAAGTTTCCAAGCCAGAAACATGTACTTTGCTGAAGTCTATAGTAGCAAGGCAGTTTCTTGTTGGTTTTCATCACTAGTTGGTCAGAAAACAGCAACACGTCACTTTTAGTGTTTTCAGGGCCCGAAAAGCATTTTGACAGCATGTTGTCACTGAGGCTGTTACTTTTGTCCAGAAGCACTCAGAAACAAGTTTCCAAGCCAGAAACATGTACTTTGCTGAAGTCTATAGTAGCAAGGCAGTTTCTTGTGGTTTTCATCACTAGTTGGTCAGAAAACAGCAACACGTCACTTTTAGTGTTTTCAGGGCCCGAAAAGCATTTTGACAGCATGTTGTCACTGAGGCTGTTACTTTTGTCCAGAAGCACTCAGAAACAAGTTTCCAAGCCAGAAACATGTACTTTGCTGAAGTCTATAGTAGCAAGGCAGTTTCTTGTGGTTTTCATCACTAGTTGGTCAGAAAACAGCAACACGTCACTTTTAGTGTTTTCAGGGCCCGAAAAGCATTTTGACAGCATGTTGTCACTGAGGCTGTTACTTTTGTCCAGAAGCACTCAGAAACAAGTTTCCAAGCCAGAAACATGTACTTTGCTGAAGTCTATAGTAGCAAGGCAGTTTCTTGTGGTTTTCATCACTAGTTGGTCAGAAAACAGCAACACGTCACTTTTAGTGTTTTCAGGGCCGAAAAGCATTTTGACAGCATGTTGTCACTGAGGCTGTTACTTTTGTCCAGAAGCACTCAGAAACAAGTTTCCAAGCCAGAAACATGTACTTTGCTGAAGTCTATAGTAGCAAGGCAGTTTCTTGTGGTTTTCATCACTAGTTGGTCAGAAAACAGCAACATGTCACTTTTAGTGTTTTCAGGGCCCGAAAAGCATTTTGACAGCATGTTGTCACTGAGGCTGTTACTTTTGTCCAGAAGCACTCAGAAACAAGTTTCCAAGCCAGAAACATGTACTTTGCTGAAGTCTATAGTAGCAAGGCAGTTTCTTGTGGTTTTCATCACTAGTTGGTCAGAAAACAGCAACACGTCACTTTTAGTGTTTTCAGGGCCCGAAAAGCATTTTGACAGCATGTTGTCACTGAGGCTGTTACTTTTGTCCAGAAGCACTCAGAACAAGTTTCCAAGCCAGAAACATGTACTTTGCTGAAGTCTATAGTAGCAAGGCAGTTTCTTGTGGTTTTCATCACTAGTTGGTCAGAAAACAGCAACATGTCACTTTTAGTGTTTTCAGGGCCCGAAAAGCATTTTGACAGCATGTTGTCACTGAGGCTGGTTACTTTTGTCCAGAAGCACTCAGAAACAAGTTTCCAAGCCAGAAACATGTACTTTGCTGAAGTCTATAGTAGCAAGGCAGTTTCTTGTGGTTTTCATCACTAGTTGGTCAGAAAACAGCAACACGTCACTTTTAGTGTTTTCAGGGCCCGAAAAGCATTTTGACAGCATGTTGTCACTGAGGCTGTTACTTTTGTCCAGAAGCACTCAGAAACAAGTTTCCAAGCCAGAAACATGTACTTTGCTGAAGTCTATAGTAGCAAGGCAGTTTCTTGTGGTTTTCATCACTAGTTGGTCAGAAAACAGCAACATGTCACTTTTAGTGTTTTCAGGGCCCGAAAAGCATTTTGACAGCATGTTGTCACTGAGGCTGTTACTTTTGTCCAGAAGCACTCAGAAACAAGTTTCCAAGCCAGAAACATGTACTTTGCTGAAGTCTATAGTAGCAAGGCAGTTTCTTGTGGTTTTCATCACTAGTTGGTCAGAAAACAGCAACACGTCACTTTTAGTGTTTTCAGGGCCCGAAAAGCATTTTGACAGCATGTTGTCACTGAGGCTGTTACTTTTGTCCAGAAGCACTCAGAAACAAGTTTCCAAGCAGAAACATGTACTTTGCTGAAGTCTATAGTAGCAAGGCAGTTTCTTGTGGTTTTTCATCACTAGTTGGTCAGAAAACAGCAACATGTCACTTTTAGTGTTTTCAGGGCCCGAAAAGCATTTTGACAGCATGTTGTCACTGAGCTGTTACTTTTGTCCAGAAGCACTCAGAAACAAGTTTCCAAGCCAGAAACATGTACTTTGCTGAAGTCTATAGTAGCAAGGCAGTTTCTTGTGGTTTTCATCACTAGTTGGTCAGAAAACAGCAACATGTCACTTTTAGTGTTTTCAGGGCCCGAAAAGCATTTTGACAGCATGTTGTCACTGAGGCTGTTACTTTTGTCCAGAAGCACTCAGAAACAAGTTTCCAAGCCAGAAACATGTACTTTGCTGAAGTCTATAGTAGCAAGGCAGTTTCTTGTGGTTTTCATCACTAGTTGGTCAGAAAACAGCAACACGTCACTTTTAGTGTTTTCAGGGCCCGAAAAGCATTTTGACAGCATGTTGTCACTGAGGCTGTTACTTTTGTCCAGAAGCACTCAGAAACAAGTTTCCAAGCCAGAAACATGTACTTTGCTGAAGTCTATAGTAGCAAGGCAGTTTCTTGTGGTTTTCATCACTAGTTGGTCAGAAAACAGCAACATGTCACTTTTAGTGTTTCAGGGCCGAAAAGCATTTTGACAGCATGTTGTCACTGAGGCTGTTACTTTTGTCCAGAAGCACTCAGAAACAAGTTTCCAAGCCAGAAACATGTACTTTGCTGAAGTCTATAGTAGCAAGGCAGTTTCTTGTGGTTTTCATCACTAGTGGTCAGAAAACAGCAACACGTCACTTTTAGTGTTTTCAGGGCCCGAAAAGCATTTCTGACAGCATGTTGTCACTGAGGCTGTTACTTTTGTCCAGAAGCACTCAGAAACAAGTTTCCAAGCCAGAAACATGTACTTTGCTGAAGTCTATAGTAGCAAGGCAGTTTCTTGTGGTTTTCATCACTAGTTGGTCAGAAAACAGCAACATGTCACTTTTAGTGTTTTCAGGGCCCGAAAAGCATTTTGACAGCATGTTGTCACTGAGGCTGTTACTTTTGTCCAGAAGCACTCAGAAACAAGTTTCCAAGCCAGAAACATGTACTTTGCTGAAGTCTATAGTAGCAAGGCAGTTTCTTGTGGTTTTCATCACTAGTTGGTCAGAAAACAGCAACATGTCACTTTTAGTGTTTTCAGGGCCCGAAAAGCATTTTGACAGCATGTTGTCACTGAGGCTGTTACTTTTGTCCAGAAGCACTCAGAAACAAGTTTCCAAGCCAGAAACATGTACTTTGCTGAAGTCTATAGTAGCAAGGCAGTTTCTTGTGGTTTTCATCACTAGTTGGTCAGAAAACAGCAACACGTCACTTTTAGTGTTTTCAGGGCCCGAAAAGCATTTTGACAGCATGTTGTCACTGAGGCTGTTACTTTTGTCCAGAAGCACTCAGAAACAAGTTTCCAAGCCAGAAACATGTACTTTGCTGAAGTCTATAGTAGCAAGGCAGTTTCTTGTGGTTTTCATCACTAGTTGGTCAGAAAACAGCAACATGTCACTTTTAGTGTTTTCAGGGCCCGAAAAGCATTTTGACAGCATGTTGTCACTGAGGCTGTTACTTTTGTCCAGAAGCACTCAGAAACAAGTTTTTCCAAGCCAGAAACATGTACTTTGCTGAAGTCTATAGTAGCAAGGCAGTTTCTTGTGGTTTTCATCACTAGTTGGTCAGAAAACAGCAACATGTCACTTTTAGTGTTTTCAGGGCCCGAAAAGCATTTTGACAGCATGTTGTCACTGAGGCTGTTACTTTTGTCCAGAAGCACTCAGAAACAAGTTTCCAAGCCAGAAACATGTACTTTGCTGAAGTCTATAGTAGCAAGGCAGTTTCTTGTGGTTTTCATCACTAGTTGGTCAGAAAACAGCAACATGTCACTTTTAGTGTTTTCAGGGCCCGAAAAGCATTTTGACAGCATGTTGTCACTGAGGCTGTTACTTTTGTCCAGAAGCACTCAGAAACAAGTTTCCAAGCCAGAAACATGTACTTTGCTGAAGTCTATAGTAGCAAGGCAGTTTCTTGTGGTTTTCATCACTAGTTGCTCAGAAAACAGCAACATGTCACTTTTAGTGTTTTCAGGGCCCGAAAAGCATTTTGACAGCATGTTGTCACTGAGGCTGTTACTTTTGTCCAGAAGCACTCAGAAACAAGTTTCCAAGCCAGAAACATGTACTTTGCTGAAGTCTATAGTAGCAAGGCAGTTTCTTGTGGTTTTCATCACTAGTTGCTCAGAAAACAGCAACATGTCACTTTTAGTGTTTTCAGGGCCCGAAAAGCATTTTGACAGCATGTTGTCACTGAGGCTGTTACTTTTGTCCAGAAGCACTCAGAAACAAGTTTCCAAGCCAGAAACATGTACTTTGCTGAAGTCTATAGTAGCAAGGCAGTTTCTTGTGGTTTTCATCACTAGTTGGTCAGAAAACAGCAACATGTCACTTTTAGTGTTTTCAGGGCCCGAAAAGCATTTTGACAGCATGTTGTCACTGAGGCTGTTACTTTTGTCCAGAAGCACTCAGAAACAAGTTTCCAAGCCAGAAACATGTACTTTGCTGAAGTCTATAGTAGCAAGGCAGTTTCTTGTGGTTTTCATCACTAGTTGCTCAGAAAACAGCAACATGTCACTTTTAGTGTTTTCAGGGCCCGAAAAGCATTTTGACAGCATGTTGTCACTGAGGCTGTTACTTTTGTCCAGAAGCACTCAGAAACAAGTTTCCAAGCCAGAAACATGTACTTTGCTGAAGTCTATAGTAGCAAGGCAGTTTCTTGTGGTTTTCATCACTAGTTGCTCAGAAAACAGCAACATGTCACTTTTAGTGTTTTCAGGGCCCGAAAAGCATTTTGACAGCATGTTGTCACTGAGGCTGTTACTTTTGTCCAGAAGCACTCAGAAACAAGTTTCCAAGCCAGAAACATGTACTTTGCTGAAGTCTATAGTAGCAAGGCAGTTTCTTGTGGTTTTCATCACTAGTTGCTCAGAAAACAGCAACATGTCACTTTTAGTGTTTTCAGGGCCCGAAAAGCATTTTGACAGCATGTTGTCACTGAGGCTGTTACTTTTGTCCAGAAGCACTCAGAAACAAGTTTCCAAGCCAGAAACATGTACTTTGCTGAAGTCTATAGTAGCAAGGCAGTTTCTTGTGGTTTTCATCACTAGTTGCTCAGAAAACAGCAACATGTCACTTTTAGTGTTTTCAGGGCCCGAAAAGCATTTTGACAGCATGTTGTCACTGAGGCTGTTACTTTTGTCCAGAAGCACTCAGAAACAAGTTTCCAAGCCAGAAACATGTACTTTGCTGAAGTCTATAGTAGCAAGGCAGTTTCTTGTGGTTTTCATCACTAGTTGGTCAGAAAACAGCAACATGTCACTTTTAGTGTTTTCAGGGCCCGAAAAGCATTTTGACAGCATGTTGTCACTGAGGCTGTTACTTTTGTCCAGAAGCACTCAGAAACAAGTTTCCAAGCCAGAAACATGTACTTTGCTGAAGTCTATAGTAGCAAGGCAGTTTCTTGTGGTTTTCATCACTAGTTGCTCAGAAAACAGCAACATGTCACTTTTAGTGTTTTCAGGGCCCGAAAAGCATTTTGACAGCATGTTGTCACTGAGGCTGTTACTTTTGTCCAGAAGCACTCAGAAACAAGTTTCCAAGCCAGAAACATGTACTTTGCTGAAGTCTATAGTAGCAAGGCAGTTTCTTGTGGTTTTCATCACTAGTTGGTCAGAAAACAGCAACATGTCACTTTTAGTGTTTTCAGGGCCCGAAAAGCATTTTGACAGCATGTTGTCACTGAGGCTGTTACTTTTGTCCAGAAGCACTCAGAAACAAGTTTCCAAGCCAGAAACATGTACTTTGCTGAAGTCTATAGTAGCAAGGCAGTTTCTTGTGGTTTTCATCACTAGTTGGTCAGAAAACAGCAACACTGTCACTTTTAGTGTTTTCAGGGCCCGAAAAGCATTTTGACAGCATGTTGTCACTGAGGCTGTTACTTTTGTCCAGAAGCACTCAGAAACAAGTTTCCAAGCCAGAAACATGTACTTTGCTGAAGTCTATAGTAGCAAGGCAGTTTCTTGTGGTTTTCATCACTAGTTGGTCAGAAAACAGCAACATGTCACTTTTAGTGTTTTCAGGGCCCGAAACATTTTGACAGCATGTTGTCACTGAGGCTGTTACTTTTGTCCAGAAGCACTCAGAAACAAGTTTCCAAGCCAGAAACATGTACTTTGCTGAAGTCTATAGTAGCAAGGCAGTTTCTTGTGGTTTTCATCACTAGTTGGTCAGAAAACAGCAACATGTCACTTTTAGTGTTTTCAGGGCCCGAAAAGCATTTTGACAGCATGTTGTCACTGAGGCTGTTACTTTTGTCCAGAAGCACTCAGAAACAAGTTTCCAAGCCAGAAACATGTACTTTGCTGAAGTCTATAGTAGCAAGGCAGTTTCTTGTGGTTTTCATCACTAGTTGGTCAGAAAACAGCAACATGTCACTTTTAGTGTTTTCAGGGCCCGAAAAGCATTTTGACAGCATGTTGTCACTGAGGCTGTTACTTTTGTCCAGAAGCACTCAGAAACAAGTTTCCAAGCCAGAAACATGTACTTTGCTGAAGTCTATAGTAGCAAGGCAGTTTCTTGTGGTTTTCATCACTAGTTGGTCAGAAAACAGCAACATGTCACTTTTAGTGTTTTCAGGGCCCGAAAAGCATTTGACAGCATGTTGTCACTGAGGCTGTTACTTTTGTCCAGAAGCACTCAGAAACAAGTTTCCAAGCCAGAAACATGTACTTTGCTGAAGTCTATAGTAGCAAGGCAGTTTCTTGTGGTTTTCATCACTAGTTGGTCAGAAAACAGCAACATGTCACTTTTAGTGTTTTCAGGGCCCGAAAAGCATTTTGACAGCATGTTGTCACTGAGGCTGTTACTTTTGTCCAGAAGCACTCAGAAACAAGTTTCCAAGCCAGAAACATGTACTTTGCTGAAGTCTATAGTAGCAAGGCAGTTTCTTGTGGTTTTCATCACTAGTTGGTCAGAAAACAGCAACATGTCACTTTTAGTGTTTTCAGGGCCTGAAAAGCATTTTGACAGCATGTTGTCACTGAGGCTGTTACTTTTGTCCAGAAGCACTCAGAAACAAGTTTCCAAGCCAGAAACATGTACTTTGCTGAAGTCTATAGTAGCAAGGCAGTTTCTTGTGGTTTTCATCACTAGTTGGTCAGAAAACAGCAACATGTCACTTTTAGTGTTTTCAGGGCCCGAAAAGCATTTTGACAGCATGTTGTCACTGAGGCTGTTACTTTTGTCCAGAAGCACTCAGAAACAAGTTTCCAAGCCAGAAACATGTACTTTGCTGAAGTCTATAGTAGCAAGGCAGTTTCTTGTGGTTTTCATCACTAGTTGGTCAGAAAACAGCAACATGTCACTTTTAGTGTTTTCAGGGCCCGAAAAGCATTTTGACAGCATGTTGTCACTGAGGCTGTTACTTTTGTCCAGAAGCACTCAGAAACAAGTTTCCAAGCCAGAAACATGTACTTTGCTGAAGTCTATAGTAGCAAGGCAAGTTTCTTGTGGTTTTCATCACTAGTTGGTCAGAAAACAGCAACATGTCACTTTTAGTGTTTTCAGGGCCCGAAAAGCATTTTGACAGCATGTTGTCACTGAGGCTGTTACTTTTGTCCAGAAGCACTCAGAAACAAGTTTCCAAGCCAGAAACATGTACTTTGCTGAAGTCTATAGTAGCAAGGCAGTTTCTTGTGGTTTTCATCACTAGTTGGTCAGAAAACAGCAACACGTCACTTTTAGTGTTTTCAGGGCCCGAAAAGCATTTTGACAGCATGTTGTCACTGAGGCGTTACTTTTGTCCCAGAAGCACTCAGAAACAAGTTTCCAAGCCAGAAACATGTACTTTGCTGAAGTCTATAGTAGCAAGGGCAGTTTCTTGTGGTTTTCATCACTAGTTGGTCAGAAAACAGCAACATGTCACTTTTAGTGTTTTCAGGCCCGAAAAGCATTTTGACAGCATGTTGTCACTGAGGCTGTTACTTTTGTCCAGAAGCACTCAGAAACAAGTTTCCAAGCCAGAAACATGTACTTTGCTGAAGTCTATAGTAGCAAGGCAGTTTCTTGTGGTTTTCATCACTAGTTGGTCAGAAAACAGCAACACTGTCACTTTTAGTGTTTTCAGGGCCCGAAAAGCATTTTGACAGCATGTTGTCACTGAGGCTGTTACTTTTGTCCAGAAGCACTCAGAAACAAGTTTCCAAGCCAGAAACATGTACTTTGCTGAAGTCTATAGTAGCAAGGCAGTTTCTTGTGGTTTTCATCACTAGTTGGTCAGAAAACAGCAACATGTCACTTTTAGTGTTTTCAGGGCCCGAAAAGCATTTTGACAGCATGTTGTCACTGAGGCTGTTACTTTTGTCCAGAAGCACTCAGAAACAAGTTTCCAAGCCAGAAACATGTACTTTGCTGAAGTCTATAGTAGCAAGGCAGTTTCTTGTGGTTTTCATCACTAGTTGGTCAGAAAACAGCAACATGTCACTTTTAGTGTTTTCAGGGCCCGAAAAGCATTTTGACAGCATGTTGTCACTGAGGCTGTTACTTTTGTCCAGAAGCACTCAGAAACAAGTTTCCAAGCCAGAAACATGTACTTTGCTGAAGTCTATAGTAGCAAGGCAGTTTCTTGTGGTTTTCATCACTAGTTGGTCAGAAAACAGCAACATGTCACTTTTAGTGTTTTCAGGGCCTGAAAAGCATTTTGACAGCATGTTGTCACTGAGGCTGTTACTTTTGTCCAGAAGCACTCAGAAACAAGTTTCCAAGCCAGAAACATGTACTTTGCTGAAGTCTATAGTAGCAAGGCAGTTTCTTGTGGTTTTCATCACTAGTTGGTCAGAAAACAGCAAACACGTCACTTTTAGTGTTTTCAGGGCCCGAAAGCATTTTGACAGCATGTTGTCACTGAGGCTGTTACTTTTGTCCAGAAGCACTCAGAAACAAGTTTCCAAGCCAGAAACATGTACTTTGCTGAAGTCTATAGTAGCAAGGCAGTTTCTTGTGGTTTTCATCACTAGTTGGTCAGAAAACAGCAACATGTCACTTTTAGTGTTTTCAGGGCCCGAAAAGCATTTTGACAGCATGTTGTCACTGAGGCTGTTACTTTTGTCCAGAAGCACTCAGAAACAAGTTTCAAGCCAGAAACATGTACTTTGCTGAAGTCTATAGTAGCAAGGCAGTTTCTTGTGGTTTTCATCACTAGTTGGTCAGAAAACAGCAACACGTCACTTTTAGTGTTTCAGGGCCCGAAAAGCATTTTGACAGCATGTTGTCACTGAGGCCTGTTACTTTTGTCCAGAAGCACTCAGAAACAAGTTTCCAAGCCAGAAACATGTACTTTGCTGAAGTCTATAGTAGCAAGGCAGTTTCTTGTGGTTTTCATCACTAGTTGGTCAGAAAACAGCAACATGTCACTTTTAGTGTTTTCAGGGCCCGAAAAGCATTTTGACAGCATGTTGTCACTGAGGCTGTTACTTTTGTCCAGAAGCACTCAGAAACAAGTTTCCAAGCCAGAAACATGTACTTTGCTGAAGTCTATAGTAGCAAGGCAGTTTCTTCTGGTTTTCATCACTAGTTGGTCAGAAAACAGCAACATGTCACTTTTAGTGTTTTCAGGGCCCGAAAAGCATTTTGACAGCATGTTGTCACTTAGGCTGTTACTTTTGTCCAGAAGCACTCAGAAACAAGTTTCCAAGCCAGAAACATGTACTTTGCTGAAGTCTATAGTAGCAAGGCAGTTTCTTCTGGTTTTCATCACTAGTTGGTCAGAAAACAGCAACATGTCACTTTTAGTGTTTTCAGGGCCCGAAAAGCATTTTGACAGCATGTTGTCACTTAGGCTGTTACTTTTGTCCAGAAGCACTCAGAAACAAGTTTCCAAGCAGAAACATGTACTTTGCTGAAGTCTATAGTAACAAGGCAGTTTCTTGTGGTTTTCATCACTAGTTGGTCAGAAAACAGCAACATGTCACTTTTAGTGTTTTCAGGGCCCGAAAAGCATTTTGACAGCATGTTGTCACTTAGGCTGTTACTTTTGTCCAGAAGCACTCAGAAACAAGTTTCCAAGCCAGAACATGTACTTTGCTGAAGTCTATAGTAGCAAGGCAGTTTCTTGTGGTTTTCATCACTAGTTGCTCAGAAAACAGCAACATGTCACTTTTAGTGTTTTCAGGGCCCGAAAAGCATTTGACAGCATGTTGTCACTTAGACTGTTACTTTTGTCCAGAAGCACCAGAAATGAGTTTCCAAGCCAGAAACGTGTACTTTGGTGAAGTCTATAGTAGCAAGGCAGTTTCTTCTGGTTTTCATCACTAGTTGGGTCAGAAAACAGCAACATGTCACTTTTAGTGTTTTCAGGGCCCGAAAAGCATTTTGACAGCATGTTGTCACTTAGGCTGTTACTTTTGTCCAGAAGCACTCAGAAACGAGTTTCCAAGCCAGAAACATGTACTTTGCTGAAGTCTATAGTAGCAAGGCAGTTTCTTGTGGTTTTCATCACTAGTTGGTCAGAAAACAGCAACATGTCACTTTTAGTGTTTTCAGGGCCCGAAAAGCATTTTGACAGCATGTTGTCACTTAGGCTGTTACTTTTGTCCAGAAGCACTCAGAAACAAGTTTCCAAGCCAGAAACATGTACTTTGCTGAAGTCTATAGTAGCAAGGCAGTTTCTTGTGGTTTTCATCACTAGTTGGTCAGAAAACAGCAACATGTCACTTTTAGTGTTTTCAGGGCCCGAAAAGCATTTTGACAGCATGTTGTCACTTAGGCTGTTACTTTTGTCCAGAAGCACTCAGAAACAAGTTTCCAAGCCAGAACATGTACTTTGCTGAAGTCTATAGTAGCAAGGCAGTTTCTTGCTGGTTTTCATCACTAGTTGCTCAGAAAACAGCAACATGTCACTTTTAGTGTTTTCAGGGCCGAAAAGCATTTTGACAGCATGTTGTCACTTAGGCTGTTACTTTTGTCCAGAAGCACTCAGAAACAAGTTTCCAAGCCAGAAACATGTACTTTGCTGAAGTCTATAGTAGCAAGGCAGTTTCTTGTGGTTTTCATCACTAGTTGGTCAGAAAACAGCAACATGTCACTTTTAGTGTTTTCAGGGCCCGAAAAGCATTTTGACAGCATGTTGTCACTTAGGCTGTTACTTTTGTCCAGAAGCACTCAGAAACAAGTTTCCAAGCCAGAAACATGTACTTTGCTGAAGTCTATAGTAGCAAGGCAGTTTTCTTTGGTTTTCATCACTAGTTGGTCAGAAAACAGCAACATGTCACTTTTAGTGTTTTCAGGGCCCGAAAAGCATTTTGACAGCATGTTGTCACTTAGGCTGTTACTTTGTCCAGAAGCACTCAGAAACAAGTTTCCAAGCCAGAAACATGTACTTTGCTGAAGTCTATAGTAGCAAGGCAGTTTCTTGTGGTTTTCATCACTAGTTGGTCAGAAAACAGCAACATGTCACTTTAGTGTTTTCAGGGCCCGAAAAGCATTTTGACAGCATGTTGTCACTTAGGCTGTTACTTTTGTCCAGAAGCACTCAGAAACAAGTTTCCAAGCCAGAAACATGTACTTTGCTGAAGTCTATAGTAGCAAGGCAGTTTCTTGTGGTTTTCATCACTAGTTGCTCAGAAACAGCAACATGTCACTTTTAGTGTTTTCAGGGCCCGAAAAGCATTTTGACAGCATGTTGTCACTTAGGCTGTTACTTTTGTCCAGAAGCACTCAGAAACAAGTTTCCAAGCCAGAAACATGTACTTTGGCTGAAGTCTATAGTAGCAAGGCAGTTTCTTGTGGTTTTCATCACTAGTTGCTCAGAAAACAGCAACATGTCACTTTTAGTGTTTTCAGGGCCCGAAAAGCATTTTGACAGCATGTTGTCACTTAGGCTGTTACTTTTCACCAGAAGCACTCAGAAACGAGTTTCCAAGCCAGAAACATGTACTTTGCTGAAGTCTATAGTAGCAAGGCAGTTTCTTGTGGTTTTCATCACTAGTTGGTCAGAAAACAGCAACATGTCACTTTTAGTGTTTTCAGGGCCCGAAAAGCATTTTGACAGCATGTTGTCACTTAGGCTGTTACTTTTGTCCAGAAGCACTCAGAAACAAGTTTCCAAGCCAGAAACATGTACTTTGCTGAAGTCTATAGTAGCAAGGCAGTTTCTTGTGGTTTTCATCACTAGTTGCTCAGAAAACAGCAACATGTCACTTTTAGTGTTTTCAGGGCCCGAAAAGCATTTTGACAGCATGTTGTCACTTAGGCTGTTACTTTTGTCCAGAAGCACTCAGAAACAAGTTTCCAAGCCAGAAACATGTACTTTGCTGAAGTCTATAGTAGCAAGGCAGTTTCTTGCTGGTTTTCATCACTAGTTGGTCAGAAAACAGCAACATGTCACTTTTAGTGTTTTCAGGGCCCGAAAAGCATTTTGACAGCATGTTGTCACTTAGGCTGTTACTTTTGTCCAGAAGCACTCAGAAACAAGTTTCCAAGCCAGAAACATGTACTTTGCTGAAGTCTATAGTAGCAAGGCAGTTTCTTCTGGTTTTCATCACTAGTTGGTCAGAAAACAGCAACATGTCACTTTTAGTGTTTTCAGGGCCCGAAAAGCATTTTGACAGCATGTTGTCACTTAGGCTGTTACTTTTGTCCAGAAGCACTCAGAAACAAGTTTCCAAGCCAGAAACATGTACTTTGCTGAAGTCTATAGTAGCAAGGCAGTTTCTTGTGGTTTTCATCACTAGTTGGTCAGAAAACAGCAACATGTCACTTTTAGTGTTTTCAGGGCCCGAAAAGCATTTTGACAGCATGTTGTCACTTAGGCTGTTACTTTTGTCCAGAAGCACTCAGAAACAAGTTTCCAAGCCAGAAACATGTACTTTGCTGAAGTCTATAGTAGCAAGGCAGTTTCTTGTGGTTTTCATCACTAGTTGCTCAGAAAACAGCAACATGTCACTTTTAGTGTTTTCAGGGCCCGAAAAGCATTTTGACAGCATGTTGTCACTTAGACTGTTACTTTTGTCCAGAAGCACCCAGAAATGAGTTTCCAAGCCAGAAACGTGTACTTTGGTGAAGTCTATAGTAGCAAGGCAGTTTCTTCTGGTTTTCATCACTAGTTGGTCAGAAACAGCAACATGTCACTTTTAGTGTTTTCAGGGCCCGAAAAGCATTTTGACAGCATGTTGTCACTTAGGCTGTTACTTTTGTCCAGAAGCACCAGAAAAGAGTTTCCAAGCCAGAAACGTGTACTTTGGTGAAGTCTATAGTAGCAAGGCAGTTTCTCTGGTTTTCATCACTAGTTGGTCAGAAAACAGCAACATGTCACTTTTAGTGTTTTCAGGGCCCGAAAAGCATTTTGACAGCATGTTGTCACTTAGGCTGTTACTTTTCACCAGAAGCACTCAGAAACGAGTTTCCAAGCCAGAAACATGTACTTTGCTGAAGTCTATAGTAGCAAGGCAGTTTCTTGTGGTTTTCATCACTAGTTGGTCAGAAAACAGCAACATGTCACTTTTAGTGTTTTCAGGGCCCGAAAAGCATTTTGACAGCATGTTGTCACTTAGGCTGTTACTTTTGTCCAGAAGCACTCAGAAACAAGTTTCCAAGCCAGAAACATGTACTTTGCTGAAGTCTATAGTAGCAAGGCAGTTTCTTGTGGTTTTCATCACTAGTTGGTCAGAAAACAGCAACATGTCACTTTTAGTGTTTTCAGGGCCCGAAAAGCATTTTGACAGCATGTTGTCACTTAGGCTGTTACTTTTCACCAGAAGCACTCAGAAACGAGTTTCCAAGCCAGAAACATGTACTTTGCTGAAGTCTATAGTAGCAAGGCAGTTTCTTGTGGTTTTCATCACTAGTTGGTCAGAAAACAGCAACATGTCACTTTTAGTGTTTTCAGGGCCCGAAAAGCATTTTGACAGCATGTTGTCACTTAGGCTGTTACTTTTGTCCAGAAGCACTCAGAAACAAGTTTCCAAGCCAGAAACATGTACTTTGCTGAAGTCTATAGTAGCAAGGCAGTTTCTTGTGGTTTCATCACTAGTTGCTCAGAAAACAGCAACATGTCACTTTTAGTGTTTTCAGGGCCCGAAAAGCATTTTGACAGCATGTTGTCACTTAGGCTGTTACTTTTCACCAGAAGCACTCAGAAACGAGTTTCCAAGCCAGAAACATGTACTTTGCTGAAGTCTATAGTAGCAAGGCAGTTTCTTGTGGTTTTCATCACTAGTTGGTCAGAAAACAGCAACATGTCACTTTTAGTGTTTTCAGGGCCGAAAAGCATTTTGACAGCATGTTGTCACTTAGGCTGTTACTTTTGTCCAGAAGCACTCAGAAACAAGTTTCCAAGCCAGAAACATGTACTTTGCTGAAGTCTATAGTAGCAAGGCAGTTTCTTGTGGTTTTCATCACTAGTTGGTCAGAAAACAGCAACATGTCACTTTTAGTGTTTTCAGGGCCAGAAAGCATTTTGACAGCATGTTGTCACTTAGGCTGTTACTTTTGTCCAGAAGCACTCAGAAACAAGTTTCCAAGCCAGAAACATGTACTTTGCTGAAGTCTATAGTAACAAGGCAGTTTCTTGTGGTTTTCATCACTAGTTGGTCAGAAAACAGCAACATGTCACTTTTAGTGTTTTCAGGGCCCGAAAAGCATTTTGACAGCATGTTGTCACTTAGGCTGTTACTTTTGTCCAGAAGCACTCAGAAACAAGTTTCCAAGCCAGAACCATGTACTTTGCTGAAGTCTATAGTAGCAAGGCAGTTTCTTCTGGTTTTCATCACTAGTTGGTCAGAAAACAGCAACATGTCACTTTTAGTGTTTTCAGGGCCCGAAAAGCATTTTGACAGCATGTTGTCACTTAGACTGTTACTTTTGTCCAGAAGCACCCAGAAATGAGTTTCCAAGCAGAAACGTGTACTTTGGTGAAGTCTATAGTAGCAAGGCAGTTTCTTCTGGTTTTCATCACTAGTTGGTCAGAAAACAGCAACATGTCACTTTTAGTGTTTTCAGGGCCCGAAAAGCATTTTGACAGCATGTTGTCACTTAGGCTGTTACTTTTGTCCAGAAGCACTCAGAAACAAGTTTCCAAGCCAGAAACATGTACTTTGCTGAAGTCTATAGTAGCAAGGCAGTTTCTTCTGGTTTTCATCACTAGTTGGTCAGAAAACAGCAACATGTCACTTTTAGTGTTTTCAGGGCCCGAAAAGCATTTTGACAGCATGTTGTCACTTAGGCTGTTACTTTTGTCCAGAAGCACTCAGAAACGAGTTTCCAAGCCAGAAACATGTACTTTGCTGAAGTCTATA
Organism: Epinephelus lanceolatus; assembly: GCF_041903045.1. NCBI lineage: Eukaryota > Metazoa > Chordata > Actinopteri > Perciformes > Serranidae > Epinephelus > Epinephelus lanceolatus. Next base: position 58,863 of record NW_027556860.1, on the reverse strand, counting down.
GTAGCAAGGCAGTTTCTTGTGGTTTTCATCACTAGTTGCTCAGAAAACAGCAACATGTCACTTTTAGTGTTTTCAGGGCCCGAAAAGCATTTTGACAGCATGTTGTCACTTAGACTGTTACTTTTGTCCAGAAGCACCCAGAAATGAGTTTCCAAGCCAGAAACGTGTACTTTGGTGAAGTCTATAGTAGCAAGGCAGTTTCTTCTGGTTTTCATCACTAGTTGGTCAGAAAACAGCAACATGTCACTTTTAGTGTTTTCAGGGCCCGAAAAGCATTTTGACAGCATGTTGTCACTTAGGCTGTTACTTTTGTCCAGAAGCACCAGAAATGAGTTTCCAAGCCAGAAACGTGTACTTTGGTGAAGTCTATAGTAGCAAGGCAGTTTCTTCTGGTTTTCATCACTAGTTGGTCAGAAAACAGCAACATGTCACTTTTAGTGTTTTCAGGGCCCGAAAAGCATTTTGACAGCATGTTGTCACTTAGGCTGTTACTTTTCACCAGAAGCACTCAGAAACGAGTTTCCAAGCCAGAAACATGTACTTTGCTGAAGTCTATAGTAGCAAGGCAGTTTCTTGTGGTTTTCATCACTAGTTGGTCAGAAAACAGCAACATGTCACTTTTAGTGTTTTCAGGGCCCGAAAAGCATTTTGACAGCATGTTGTCACTTAGGCTGTTACTTTTGTCCAGAAGCACTCAGAAACAAGTTTCCAAGCCAGAAACATGTACTTTGCTGAAGTCTATAGTAGCAAGGCAGTTTCTTGTGGTTTTCATCACTAGTTGCTCAGAAAACAGCAACATGTCACTTTTAGTGTTTTCAGGGCCCGAAAAGCATTTTGACAGCATGTTGTCACTTAGGCTGTTACTTTTCACCAGAAGCACTCAGAAACGAGTTTCCAAGCCAGAAACATGTACTTTGCTGAAGTCTATAGTAGCAAGGCAGTTTCTTGTGGTTTCATCACTAGTTGGTCAGAAAACAGCAACATGTCACTTTTAGTGTTTTCAGGGCCCGAAAAGCATTTTGACAGCATGTTGTCACTTAGGCTGTTACTTTTGTCCAGAAGCACTCAGAAACAAGTTTCCAAGCCAGAAACATGTACTTTGCTGAAGTCTATAGTAGCAAGGCAGTTTCTTGTGGTTTTCATCACTAGTTGGTCAGAAAACAGCAACATGTCACTTTTAGTGTTTTCAGGGCCCGAAAAGCATTTTGACAGCATGTTGTCACTTAGGCTGTTACTTTTCACCAGAAGCACTCAGAAACGAGTTTCCAAGCCAGAAACATGTACTTTGCTGAAGTCTATAGTAGCAAGGCAGTTTCTTGTGGTTTTCATCACTAGTTGCTCAGAAAACAGCAACATGTCACTTTTAGTGTTTTCAGGGCCGAAAAGCATTTTGACAGCATGTTGTCACTTAGGCTGTTACTTTTGTCCAGAAGCACTCAGAAACAAGTTTCCAAGCCAGAAACATGTACTTTGCTGAAGTCTATAGTAGCAAGGCAGTTTCTTGTGGTTTTCATCACTAGTTGCTCAGAAAACAGCAACATGTCACTTTTAGTGTTTTCAGGGCCCGAAAAGCATTTTGACAGCATGTTGTCACTTAGACTGTTACTTTTGTCCAGAAGCACCCAGAAATGAGTTTCCAAGCCAGAAACGTGTACTTTGCTGAAGTCTATAGTAGCAAGGCAGTTTCTTCTGGTTTTCATCACTAGTTGGTCAGAAAACAGCAACATGTCACTTTTAGTGTTTTCAGGGCCCGAAAAGCATTTTGACAGCATGTTGTCACTTAGACTGTTACTTTTGTCCAGAAGCACCCAGAAATGAGTTTCCAAGCCAGAAACGTGTACTTTGGTGAAGTCTATAGTAGCAAGGCAGTTTCTTCTGGTTTTCATCACTAGTTGGTCAGAAAACAGGCAACATGTCACTTTTAGTGTTTTCAGGGCCCGAAAAGCATTTTGACAGCATGTTGTCACTTAGGCTGTTACTTTTCACCAGAAGCACTCAGAAACGAGTTTCCAAGCCAGAAACATGTACTTTGCTGAAGTCTATAGTAGCAAGGCAGTTTCTTGTGGTTTTCATCACTAGTTGCTCAGAAAACAGCAACATGTCACTTTTAGTGTTTCAGGGCCCGAAAAGCATTTTGACAGCATGTTTGTCACTTAGGCTGTTACTTTTGTCCAGAAGCACTCAGAAACAAGTTTCCAAGCCAGAAACATGTACTTTGCTGAAGTCTATAGTAGCAAGGCAGTTTCTTGTGGTTTTCATCACTAGTTGCTCAGAAAACAGCAACATGTCACTTTTAGTGTTTTCAGGGCCCGAAAAGCATTTTGACAGCATGTTGTCACTTAGGCTGTTACTTTTGTCCAGAAGCACTCAGAAACAAGTTTCCAAGCCAGAAACATGTACTTTGCTGAAGTCTATAGTAGCAAGGCAGTTTCTTCTGGTTTTCATCACTAGTTGGTCAGAAAACAGCAACATGTCACTTTTAGTGTTTTCAGGGCCCGAAAAGCATTTTGACAGCATGTTGTCACTTAGGCTGTTACTTTTGTCCAGAAGCACTCAGAAACAAGTTTCCAAGCCAGAAACATGTACTTTGCTGAAGTCTATAGTAGCAAGGCAGTTTCTTCTGGTTTTCATCACTAGTTGGTCAGAAAACAGCAACATGTCACTTTTAGTGTTTTCAGGGCCCGAAAAGCATTTTGACAGCATGTTGTCACTTAGGCTGTTACTTTTGTCCAGAAGCACTCAGAAACAAGTTTCCAAGCCAGAAACATGTACTTTGCTGAAGTCTATAGTAGCAAGGCAGTTTCTTCTGGTTTTCATCACTAGTTGGTCAGAAAACAGCAACATGTCACTTTTAGTGTTTTCAGGGCCCGAAAAGCATTTTGACAGCATGTTGTCACTTAGGCTGTTACTTTTGTCCAGAAGCACTCAGAAACAAGTTTCCAAGCCAGAAACATGTACTTTGCTGAAGTCTATAGTAACAAGGCAGTTTCTTGTGGTTTTCATCACTAGTTGGTCAGAAAACAGCAACATGTCACTTTTAGTGTTTTCAGGGCCCGAAAAGCATTTTGACAGCATGTTGTCACTTAGGCTGTTACTTTTGTCCAGAAGCACTCAGAAACAAGTTTCCAAGCCAGAAACATGTACTTTGCTGAAGTCTATAGTAGCAAGGCAGTTTCTTGTGGTTTTCATCACTAGTTGCTCAGAAAACAGCAACATGTCACTTTTAGTGTTTTCAGGGCCCGAAAAGCATTTGACAGCATGTTGTCACTTAGACTGTTACTTTTGTCCAGAAGCACCCAGAAATGAGTTTCCAAGCCAGAAACGTGTACTTTGGTGAAGTCTATAGTAGCAAGGCAGTTTCTTCTGGTTTTCATCACTAGTTGGTCAGAAAACAGCAACATGTCACTTTTAGTGTTTTCAGGGCCCGAAAAGCATTTTGACAGCATGTTGTCACTTAGGCTGTTACTTTGTCCAGAAGCACTCAGAAACGAGTTTCCAAGCCAGAAACATGTACTTTGCTGAAGTCTATAGTAGCAAGGCAGTTTCTTGTGGTTTTCATCACTAGTTGGTCAGAAAACAGCAACATGTCACTTTTAGTGTTTTTCAGGGCCCGAAAAGCATTTTGACAGCATGTTGTCACTTAGGCTGTTACTTTTGTCCAGAAGCACTCAGAAACAAGTTTCCAAGCCAGAAACATGTACTTTGCTGAAGTCTATAGTAGCAAGGCAGTTTCTTGTGGTTTTCATCACTAGTTGGTCAGAAAACAGCAACATGTCACTTTAGTGTTTTCAGGGCCCGAAAAGCATTTTGACAGCATGTTGTCACTTAGGCTGTTACTTTTGTCCAGAAGCACTCAGAAACAAGTTTCCAAGCCAGAAACATGTACTTTGCTGAAGTCTATAGTAGCAAGGCAGTTTCTTCTGGTTTTCATCACTAGTTGCTCAGAAAACAGCAACATGTCACTTTTAGTGTTTTCAGGGCCCGAAAAGCATTTTGACAGCATGTTGTCACTTAGGCTGTTACTTTTGTCCAGAAGCACTCAGAAACAAGTTTCCAAGCCAGAAACATGTACTTTGCTGAAGTCTATAGTAGCAAGGCAGTTTCTTGTGGTTTTCATCACTAGTTGCTCAGAAAACAGCAACATGTCACTTTTAGTGTTTTCAGGCCCGAAAAGCATTTTGACAGCATGTTGTCACTTAGACTGTTACTTTTGTCCAGAAGCACCCAGAAATGAGTTTCCAAGCCAGAAACGTGTACTTTGGTGAAGTCTATAGTAGCAAGGCAGTTTCTTCTGGTTTTCATCACTAGTTGGTCAGAAAACAGCAACATGTCACTTTTAGTGTTTTCAGGGCCCGAAAAGCATTTTGACAGCATGTTGTCACTTAGGCTGTTACTTTTCACCAGAAGCACTCAGAAACGAGTTTCCAAGCCAGAAACATGTACTTTGCTGAAGTCTATAGTAGCAAGGCAGTTTCTTGTGGTTTTCATCACTAGTTGCTCAGAAAACAGCAACATGTCACTTTTAGTGTTTTCAGGCCCGAAAAGCATTTTGACAGCATGTTGTCACTTAGGCTGTTACTTTTGTCCAGAAGCACTCAGAAACAAGTTTCCAAGCCAGAAACATGTACTTTGCTGAAGTCTATAGTAGCAAGGCAGTTTCTTCTGTTTTCATCACTAGTTGGTCAGAAAACAGCAACATGTCACTTTTAGTGTTTTCAGGGCCCGAAAAGCATTTTGACAGCATGTTGTCACTTAGGCTGTTACTTTTGTCCAGAAGCACTCAGAAACAAGTTTCCAAGCCAGAAACATGTACTTTGCTGAAGTCTATAGTAGCAAGGCAGTTTCTTGTGGTTTTCATCACTAGTTGGTCAGAAAACAGCAACATGTCACTTTTAGTGTTTCAGGGCCCGAAAAGCATTTTGACAGCATGTTGTCACTTAGGCTGTTACTTTTGTCCAGAAGCACTCAGAAACAAGTTTCCAAGCCAGAAACATGTACTTTGCTGAAGTCTATAGTAGCAAGGCAGTTTCTTGTGGTTTTCATCACTAGTTGCTCAGAAAACAGCAACATGTCACTTTTAGTGTTTTCAGGGCCCGAAAAGCATTTTGACAGCATGTTGTCACTTAGGCTGTTACTTTTGTCCAGAAGCACTCAGAAACAAGTTTCCAAGCCAGAAACATGTACTTTGGTGAAGTCTATAGTAGCAAGGCAGTTTCTTGTGGTTTTCATCACTAGTTGCTCAGAAAACAGCAACATGTCACTTTTAGTGTTTTCAGGGCCCGAAAAGCATTTTGACAGCATGTTGTCACTTAGGCTGTTACTTTTCACCAGAAGCACTCAGAAACGAGTTTCCAAGCCAGAAACATGTACTTTGCTGAAGTCTATAGTAGCAAGGCAGTTTCTTGTGGTTTTCATCACTAGTTGGTCAGAAAACAGCAACATGTCACTTTTAGTGTTTTCAGGGCCCGAAAAGCATTTTGACAGCATGTTGTCACTTAGGCTGTTACTTTTGTCCAGAAGCACTCAGAAACAAGTTTCCAAGCCAGAAACATGTACTTTGCTGAAGTCTATAGTAGCAAGGCAGTTTCTTCTGGTTTTCATCACTAGTTGTCAGAAAACAGCAACATGTCACTTTTAGTGTTTTCAGGGCCCGAAAAGCATTTTGACAGCATGTTGTCACTTAGGCTGTTACTTTTGTCCAGAAGCACTCAGAAACAAGTTTCCAAGCCAGAAACATGTACTTTGCTGAAGTCTATAGTAGCAAGGAGCAAGTTTCTTGTGGTTTTCATCACTAGTTGCTCAGAAAACAGCAACATGTCACTTTTAGTGTTTTCAGGGCCCGAAAAGCATTTTGACAGCATGTTGTCACTTAGGCTGTTACTTTTGTCCAGAAGCACTCAGAAACAAGTTTCCAAGCCAGAAACATGTACTTTGCTGAAGTCTATAGTAGCAAGGCAGTTTCTTCTGGTTTTCATCACTAGTTGGTCAGAAAACAGCAACATGTCACTTTTAGTGTTTTCAGGGCCGAAAAGCATTTTGACAGCATGTTGTCACTTAGCTGGTTACTTTTGTCCAGAAGCACTCAGAAACAAGTTTCCAAGCCAGAAACATGTACTTTGCTGAAGTCTATAGTAGCAAGGCAGTTTCTTCTGGTTTTCATCACTAGTTGGTCAGAAAACAGCAACATGTCACTTTAGTGTTTTCAGGGCCGAAAGCATTTTGACAGCATGTTGTCACTTAGGCTGTTACTTTTGTCCAGAAGCACTCAGAAACAAGTTTCCAAGCCAGAAACATGTACTTTGCTGAAGTCTATAGTAAGCAAGGCAGTTTCTTGTGGTTTTCATCACTAGTTGCTCAGAAAACAGCAACATGTCACTTTTAGTGTTTTCAGGGCCCGAAAAGCATTTTGACAGCATGTTGTCACTTAGACTGTTACTTTTGTCCAGAAGCACCAGAAATGAGTTTCCAAGCCAGAACGTGTACTTTGGTGAAGTCTATAGTAGCAAGGCAGTTTCTTCTGGTTTTCATCACTAGTTGGTCAGAAAACAGCAACATGTCACTTTTAGTGTTTTCAGGGCCGAAAAGCATTTTGACAGCATGTTGTCACTTAGGCTGTTACTTTTGTCCAGAAGCACCAGAAATGAGTTTCCAAGCCAGAAACGTGTACTTTGGTGAAGTCTATAGTAGCAAGGCAGTTTCTTCTGGTTTTCATCACTAGTTGGTCAGAAAACAGCAACATGTCACTTTTAGTGTTTTCAGGGCCCGAAAAGCATTTTGACAGCATGTTGTCACTTAGGCTGTTACTTTTCACCAGAAGCACTCAGAAACGAGTTTCCAAGCCAGAAACACATGTACTTTGCTGAAGTCTATAGTAGCAAGGCAGTTTCTTGTGGTTTTCATCACTAGTTGGTCAGAAAACAGCAACATGTCACTTTTAGTGTTTTCAGGGCCCGAAAAGCATTTTGACAGCATGTTGTCACTTAGGCTGTTACTTTTGTCCAGAAGCACTCAGAAACAAGTTTCCAAGCCAGAAACATGTACTTTGCTGAAGTCTATAGTAGCAAGGCAGTTTCTTGTGGTTTTCATCACTAGTTGGTCAGAAAACAGCAACATGTCACTTTTAGTGTTTTCAGGGCCCGAAAAGCATTTTGACAGCATGTTGTCACTTAGGCTGTTACTTTTCACCAGAAGCACTCAGAAACGAGTTTCCAAGCCAGAAACATGTACTTTGCTGAAGTCTATAGTAGCAAGGCAGTTTCTTGTGGTTTTCATCACTAGTTGGTCAGAAAACAGCAACATGTCACTTTTAGTGTTTTCAGGGCCCGAAAAGCATTTTGACAGCATGTTGTCACTTAGGCTGTTACTTTTGTCCAGAAGCACTCAGAAACAAGTTTCCAAGCCAGAAACATGTACTTTGCTGAAGTCTATAGTAGCAAGGCAGTTTCTTGTGGTTTTCATCACTAGTTGCTCAGAAACAGCAACATGTCACTTTTAGTGTTTTCAGGGCCCGAAAAGCATTTTGACAGCATGTTGTCACTTAGGCTGTTACTTTTCACCAGAAGCACTCAGAAACGAGTTTCCAAGCCAGAAACATGTACTTTGCTGAAGTCTATAGTAGCAAGGCAGTTTCTTGTGGTTTTCATCACTAGTTGGTCAGAAAACAGCAACATGTCACTTTTAGTGTTTTCAGGGCCCGAAAAGCATTTTGACAGCATGTTGTCACTTAGGCTGTTACTTTTGTCCAGAAGCACTCAGAAACAAGTTTCCAAGCCAGAAACATGTACTTTGCTGAAGTCTATAGTAGCAAGGCAGTTTCTTGTGGTTTTCATCACTAGTTGGTCAGAAAACAGCAACATGTCACTTTTAGTGTTTTCAGGGCCAGAAAAGCATTTTGACAGCATGTTGTCACTTAGGCTGTTACTTTTGTCCAGAAGCACTCAGAAACAAGTTTCCAAGCCAGAAACATGTACTTTGCTGAAGTCTATAGTAACAAGGCAGTTTCTTGTGGTTTTCATCACTAGTTGGTCAGAAAACAGCAACATGTCACTTTTAGTGTTTTCAGGGCCCGAAAAGCATTTTGACAGCATGTTGTCACTTAGGCTGTTACTTTTGTCCAGAAGCACTCAGAAACAAGTTTCCAAGCCAGAAACATGTACTTTGCTGAAGTCTATAGTAGCAAGGCAGTTTCTTCTGGTTTTCATCACTAGTTGGTCAGAAAACAGCAACATGTCACTTTTAGTGTTTTCAGGGCCCGAAAAGCATTTTGACAGCATGTTGTCACTTAGACTGTTACTTTTGTCCAGAAGCACCCAGAAATGAGTTTCCAAGCCAGAAACGTGTACTTTGGTGAAGTCTATAGTAGCAAGGCAGTTTCTTCTGGTTTTCATCACTAGTTGGTCAGAAAACAGCAACATGTCACTTTTAGTGTTTTCAGGGCCCGAAAAGCATTTTGACAGCATGTTGTCACTTAGGCTGTTACTTTTGTCCAGAAGCACTCAGAAACAAGTTTCCAAGCCAGAAACATGTACTTTGCTGAAGTCTATAGTAGCAAGGCAGTTTCTTGTGGTTTTCATCACTAGTTGCTCAGAAAACAGCAACATGTCACTTTTAGTGTTTTCAGGGCCCGAAAAGCATTTTGACAGCATGTTGTCACTTAGGCTGTTACTTTTGTCCAGAAGCACTCAGAAACAAGTTTCCAAGCCAGAAACATGTACTTTGCTGAAGTCTATAGTAGCAAGGCAGTTTCTTGTGGTTTTCATCACTAGTTGCTCAGAAAACAGCAACATGTCACTTTTAGTGTTTTCAGGGCCCGAAAAGCATTTTGACAGCATGTTGTCACTTAGACTGTTACTTTTGTCCAGAAGCACCCAGAAATGAGTTTCCAAGCCAGAAACGTGTACTTTGGTGAAGTCTATAGTAGCAAGGCAGTTTCTTCTGGTTTTCATCACTAGTTGGTCAGAAAACAGCAACATGTCACTTTTAGTGTTTTCAGGGCCCGAAAAGCATTTTGACAGCATGTTGTCACTTAGGCTGTTACTTTTGTCCAGAAGCACCCAGAAATGAGTTTCCAAGCCAGAAACGTGTACTTTGGTGAAGTCTATAGTAGCAAGGCAGTTTCTTCTGGTTTTCATCACTAGTTGGTCAGAAAACAGCAACATGTCACTTTTAGTGTTTTCAGGGCCCGAAAAGCATTTTGACAGCATGTTGTCACTTAGGCTGTTACTTTTCACCAGAAGCACTCAGAAACGAGTTTCCAAGCCAGAAACATGTACTTTGCTGAAGTCTATAGTAGCAAGGCAGTTTCTTGTGGTTTTCATCACTAGTTGGTCAGAAAACAGCAACATGTCACTTTTAGTGTTTTCAGGGCCCGAAAAGCATTTTGACAGCATGTTGTCACTTAGGCTGTTACTTTTGTCCAGAAGCACTCAGAAACAAGTTTCCAAGCCAGAAACATGTACTTTGCTGAAGTCTATAGTAGCAAGGCAGTTTCTTGTGGTTTTCATCACTAGTTGCTCAGAAAACAGCAACATGTCACTTTTAGTGTTTTCAGGGCCCGAAAAGCATTTTGACAGCATGTTGTCACTTAGGCTGTTACTTTTCACCAGAAGCACTCAGAAACGAGTTTCCAAGCCAGAAACATGTACTTTGCTGAAGTCTATAGTAGCAAGGCAGTTTCTTGTGGTTTTCATCACTAGTTGGTCAGAAAACAGCAACATGTCACTTTTAGTGTTTTCAGGGCCCGAAAAGCATTTTGACAGCATGTTGTCACTTAGGCTGTTACTTTTGTCCAGAAGCACTCAGAAACAAGTTTCCAAGCCAGAAACATGTACTTTGCTGAAGTCTATAGTAGCAAGGCAGTTTCTTGTGGTTTTCATCACTAGTTGGTCAGAAAACAGCAACATGTCACTTTTAGTGTTTTCAGGGCCCGAAAAGCATTTTGACAGCATGTTGTCACTTAGGCTGTTACTTTTCACCAGAAGCACTCAGAAACGAGTTTCCAAGCCAGAAACATGTACTTTGCTGAAGTCTATAGTAGCAAGGCAGTTTCTTGTGGTTTTCATCACTAGTTGCTCAGAAAACAGCAACATGTCACTTTTAGTGTTTTCAGGGCCCGAAAAGCATTTTGACAGCATGTTGTCACTTAGGCTGTTACTTTTGTCCAGAAGCACTCAGAAACAAGTTTCCAAGCCAGAAACATGTACTTTGCTGAAGTCTATAGTAGCAAGGCAGTTTCTTGTGGTTTTCATCACTAGTTGCTCAGAAAACAGCAACATGTCACTTTTAGTGTTTTCAGGGCCCGAAAAGCATTTTGACAGCATGTTGTCACTTAGACTGTTACTTTTGTCCAGAAGCACCCAGAAATGAGTTTCCAAGCCAGAAACGTGTACTTTGCTGAAGTCTATAGTAGCAAGGCAGTTTCTTCTGGTTTTCATCACTAGTTGGTCAGAAAACAGCAACATGTCACTTTTAGTGTTTTCAGGGCCCGAAAAGCATTTTGACAGCATGTTGTCACTTAGACTGTTACTTTTGTCCAGAAGCACCCAGAAATGAGTTTCCAAGCCAGAAACGTGTACTTTGGTGAAGTCTATAGTAGCAAGGCAGTTTCTTCTGGTTTTCATCACTAGTTGGTCAGAAAACAGCAACATGTCACTTTTAGTGTTTTCAGGGCCCGAAAAGCATTTTGACAGCATGTTGTCACTTAGGCTGTTACTTTTCACCAGAAGCACTCAGAAACGAGTTTCCAAGCCAGAAACATGTACTTTGCTGAAGTCTATAGTAGCAAGGCAGTTTCTTGTGGTTTTCATCACTAGTTGCTCAGAAAACAGCAACATGTCACTTTTAGTGTTTTCAGGGCCCGAAAAGCATTTTGACAGCATGTTGTCACTTAGGCTGTTACTTTTGTCCAGAAGCACTCAGAAACAAGTTTCCAAGCCAGAAACATGTACTTTGCTGAAGTCTATAGTAGCAAGGCAGTTTCTTGTGGTTTTCATCACTAGTTGGTCAGAAAACAGCAACATGTCACTTTTAGTGTTTTCAGGGCCCGAAAAGCATTTTGACAGCATGTTGTCACTTAGGCTGTTACTTTTGTCCAGAAGCACTCAGAAACAAGTTTCCAAGCCAGAAACATGTACTTTGCTGAAGTCTATAGTAGCAAGGCAGTTTCTTCTGGTTTTCATCACTAGTTGGTCAGAAAACAGCAACATGTCACTTTTAGTGTTTTCAGGGCCCGAAAAGCATTTTGACAGCATGTTGTCACTTAGGCTGTTACTTTTGTCCAGAAGCACTCAGAAACAAGTTTCCAAGCCAGAAACATGTACTTTGCTGAAGTCTATAGTAGCAAGGCAGTTTCTTGTGGTTTTCATCACTAGTTGGTCAGAAAACAGCAACATGTCACTTTTAGTGTTTTCAGGGCCCGAAAAGCATTTTGACAGCATGTTGTCACTTAGGCTGTTACTTTTGTCCAGAAGCACTCAGAAACAAGTTTCCAAGCCAGAAACATGTACTTTGCTGAAGTCTATAGTAGCAAGGCAGTTTCTTCTAGTTTTCATCACTAGTTGGTCAGAAAACAGCAACATGTCACTTTTAGTGTTTTCAGGGCCCGAAAAGCATTTTGACAGCATGTTGTCACTTAGGCTGTTACTTTTGTCCAGAAGCACTCAGAAACAAGTTTCCAAGCCAGAAACATGTACTTTGCTGAAGTCTATAGTAGCAAGGCAGTTTCTTGTGGTTTTCATCACTAGTTGCTCAGAAAACAGCAACATGTCACTTTTAGTGTTTTCAGGGCCCGAAAAGCATTTTGACAGCATGTTGTCACTTAGACTGTTACTTTTGTCCAGAAGCACCCAGAAATGAGTTTCCAAGCCAGAAACGTGTACTTTGGTGAAGTCTATAGTAGCAAGGCAGTTTCTTCTGGTTTTCATCACTAGTTGGTCAGAAAACAGCAACATGTCACTTTTAGTGTTTTCAGGGCCCGAAAAGCATTTTGACAGCATGTTGTCACTTAGACTGTTACTTTTGTCCAGAAGCACCCAGAAATGAGTTTCCAAGCCAGAAACGTGTACTTTGGTGAAGTCTATAGTAGCAAGGCAGTTTCTTCTGGTTTTCATCACTAGTTGGTCAGAAAACAGCAACATGTCACTTTTAGTGTTTTCAGGGCCCGAAAAGCATTTTGACAGCATGTTGTCACTTAGGCTGTTACTTTTGTCCAGAAGCACTCAGAAACAAGTTTCCAAGCCAGAAACATGTACTTTGCTGAAGTCTATAGTAGCAAGGCAGTTTCTTCTGGTTTTCATCACTAGTTGCTCAGAAAACAGCAACATGTCACTTTTAGTGTTTTCAGGGCCCGAAAAGCATTTTGACAGCATGTTGTCACTTAGGCTGTTACTTTTGTCCAGAAGCACTCAGAAACAAGTTTCCAAGCCAGAAACATGTACTTTGCTGAAGTCTATAGTAGCAAGGCAGTTTCTTGTGGTTTTCATCACTAGTTGCTCAGAAAACAGCAACATGTCACTTTTAGTGTTTTCAGGGCCCGAAAAGCATTTTGACAGCATGTTGTCACTTAGACTGTTACTTTTGTCCAGAAGCACCCAGAAATGAGTTTCCAAGCCAGAAACGTGTACTTTGCTGAAGTCTATAGTAGCAAGGCAGTTTCTTCTGGTTTTCATCACTAGTTGGTCAGAAAACAGCAACATGTCACTTTTAGTGTTTTCAGGGCCCGAAAAGCATTTTGACAGCATGTTGTCACTTAGACTGTTACTTTTGTCCAGAAGCACCCAGAAATGAGTTTCCAAGCCAGAAACGTGTACTTTGGTGAAGTCTATAGTAGCAAGGCAGTTTCTTGTGGTTTTCATCACTAGTTGGTCAGAAAACAGCAACATGTCACTTTTAGTGTTTTCAGGGCCCGAAAAGCATTTTGACAGCATGTTGTCACTTAGGCTGTTACTTTTCACCAGAAGCACTCAGAAACGAGTTTCCAAGCCAGAAACATGTACTTTGCTGAAGTCTATAGTAGCAAGGCAGTTTCTTGTGGTTTTCATCACTAGTTGCTCAGAAAACAGCAACATGTCACTTTTAGTGTTTTCAGGGCCCGAAAAGCATTTTGACAGCATGTTGTCACTTAGGCTGTTACTTTTGTCCAGAAGCACTCAGAAACAAGTTTCCAAGCCAGAAACATGTACTTTGCTGAAGTCTATAGTAGCAAGGCAGTTTCTTCTGGTTTTCATCACTAGTTGGTCAGAAAACAGCAACATGTCACTTTTAGTGTTTTCAGGGCCCGAAAAGCATTTTGACAGCATGTTGTCACTTAGACTGTTACTTTTGTCCAGAAGCACCCAGAAATGAGTTTCCAAGCCAGAAACGTGTACTTTGGTGAAGTCTATAGTAGCAAGGCAGTTTCTTCTGGTTTTCATCACTAGTTGGTCAGAAAACAGCAACATGTCACTTTTAGTGTTTTCAGGGCCCGAAAAGCATTTTGACAGCATGTTGTCACTTAGACTGTTACTTTTGTCCAGAAGCACCCAGAAATGAGTTTCCAAGCCAGAAACGTGTACTTTGGTGAAGTCTATAGTAGCAAGGCAGTTTCTTCTGGTTTTCATCACTAGTTGGTCAGAAAACAGCAACATGTCACTTTTAGTGTTTTCAGGGCCCGAAAAGCATTTTGACAGCATGTTGTCACTTAGGCTGTTACTTTTGTCCAGAAGCACTCAGAAACAAGTTTCCAAGCCAGAAACATGTACTTTGCTGAAGTCTATAGTAGCAAGGCAGTTTCTTCTGGTTTTCATCACTAGTTGGTCAGAAAACAGCAACATGTCACTTTTAGTGTTTTCAGGGCCCGAAAAGCATTTTGACAGCATGTTGTCACTTAGGCTGTTACTTTTGTCCAGAAGCACTCAGAAACGAGTTTCCAAGCCAGAAACATGTACTTTGCTGAAGTCTATAGTAGCAAGGCAGTTTCTTGTGGTTTTCATCACTAGTTGCTCAGAAAACAGCAACATGTCACTTTTAGTGTTTTCAGGGCCCGAAAAGCATTTTGACAGCATGTTGTCACTTAGACTGTTACTTTTGTCCAGAAGCACCCAGAAATGAGTTTCCAAGCCAGAAACGTGTACTTTGGTGAAGTCTATAGTAGCAAGGCAGTTTCTTCTGGTTTTCATCACTAGTTGGTCAGAAAACAGCAACATGTCACTTTTAGTGTTTTCAGGGCCCGAAAAGCATTTTGACAGCATGTTGTCACTTAGGCTGTTACTTTTGTCCAGAAGCACCCAGAAATGAGTTTCCAAGCCAGAAACGTGTACTTTGGTGAAGTCTATAGTAGCAAGGCAGTTTCTTCTGGTTTTCATCACTAGTTGGTCAGAAAACAGCAACATGTCACTTTTAGTGTTTTCAGGGCCCGAAAAGCATTTTGACAGCATGTTGTCACTTAGGCTGTTACTTTTCACCAGAAGCACTCAGAAACGAGTTTCCAAGCCAGAAACATGTACTTTGCTGAAGTCTATAGTAGCAAGGCAGTTTCTTGTGGTTTTCATCACTAGTTGGTCAGAAAACAGCAACATGTCACTTTTAGTGTTTTCAGGGCCCGAAAAGCATTTTGACAGCATGTTGTCACTTAGGCTGTTACTTTTGTCCAGAAGCACTCAGAAACAAGTTTCCAAGCCAGAAACATGTACTTTGCTGAAGTCTATAGTAGCAAGGCAGTTTCTTGTGGTTTTCATCACTAGTTGCTCAGAAAACAGCAACATGTCACTTTTAGTGTTTTCAGGGCCCGAAAAGCATTTTGACAGCATGTTGTCACTTAGGCTGTTACTTTTCACCAGAAGCACTCAGAAACGAGTTTCCAAGCCAGAAACATGTACTTTGCTGAAGTCTATAGTAGCAAGGCAGTTTCTTGTGGTTTTCATCACTAGTTGGTCAGAAAACAGCAACATGTCACTTTTAGTGTTTTCAGGGCCCGAAAAGCATTTTGACAGCATGTTGTCACTTAGGCTGTTACTTTTGTCCAGAAGCACTCAGAAACAAGTTTCCAAGCCAGAAACATGTACTTTGCTGAAGTCTATAGTAGCAAGGCAGTTTCTTGTGGTTTTCATCACTAGTTGGTCAGAAAACAGCAACATGTCACTTTTAGTGTTTTCAGGGCCCGAAAAGCATTTTGACAGCATGTTGTCACTTAGGCTGTTACTTTTCACCAGAAGCACTCAGAAACGAGTTTCCAAGCCAGAAACATGTACTTTGCTGAAGTCTATAGTAGCAAGGCAGTTTCTTGTGGTTTTCATCACTAGTTGCTCAGAAAACAGCAACATGTCACTTTTAGTGTTTTCAGGGCCCGAAAAGCATTTTGACAGCATGTTGTCACTTAGGCTGTTACTTTTGTCCAGAAGCACTCAGAAACAAGTTTCCAAGCCAGAAACATGTACTTTGCTGAAGTCTATAGTAGCAAGGCAGTTTCTTGTGGTTTTCATCACTAGTTGCTCAGAAAACAGCAACATGTCACTTTTAGTGTTTTCAGGGCCCGAAAAGCATTTTGACAGCATGTTGTCACTTAGACTGTTACTTTTGTCCAGAAGCACCCAGAAATGAGTTTCCAAGCCAGAAACGTGTACTTTGCTGAAGTCTATAGTAGCAAGGCAGTTTCTTCTGGTTTTCATCACTAGTTGGTCAGAAAACAGCAACATGTCACTTTTAGTGTTTTCAGGGCCCGAAAAGCATTTTGACAGCATGTTGTCACTTAGACTGTTACTTTTGTCCAGAAGCACCCAGAAATGAGTTTCCAAGCCAGAAACGTGTACTTTGGTGAAGTCTATAGTAGCAAGGCAGTTTCTTCTGGTTTTCATCACTAGTTGGTCAGAAAACAGCAACATGTCACTTTTAGTGTTTTCAGGGCCCGAAAAGCATTTTGACAGCATGTTGTCACTTAGGCTGTTACTTTTCACCAGAAGCACTCAGAAACGAGTTTCCAAGCCAGAAACATGTACTTTGCTGAAGTCTATAGTAGCAAGGCAGTTTCTTGTGGTTTTCATCACTAGTTGCTCAGAAAACAGCAACATGTCACTTTTAGTGTTTTCAGGGCCCGAAAAGCATTTTGACAGCATGTTGTCACTTAGGCTGTTACTTTTGTCCAGAAGCACTCAGAAACAAGTTTCCAAGCCAGAAACATGTACTTTGCTGAAGTCTATAGTAGCAAGGCAGTTTCTTGTGGTTTTCATCACTAGTTGCTCAGAAAACAGCAACATGTCACTTTTAGTGTTTTCAGGGCCCGAAAAGCATTTTGACAGCATGTTGTCACTTAGGCTGTTACTTTTGTCCAGAAGCACTCAGAAACAAGTTTCCAAGCCAGAAACATGTACTTTGCTGAAGTCTATAGTAGCAAGGCAGTTTCTTCTGGTTTTCATCACTAGTTGGTCAGAAAACAGCAACATGTCACTTTTAGTGTTTTCAGGGCCCGAAAAGCATTTTGACAGCATGTTGTCACTTAGGCTGTTACTTTTGTCCAGAAGCACTCAGAAACAAGTTTCCAAGCCAGAAACATGTACTTTGCTGAAGTCTATAGTAGCAAGGCAGTTTCTTCTGGTTTTCATCACTAGTTGGTCAGAAAACAGCAACATGTCACTTTTAGTGTTTTCAGGGCCCGAAAAGCATTTTGACAGCATGTTGTCACTTAGGCTGTTACTTTTGTCCAGAAGCACTCAGAAACAAGTTTCCAAGCCAGAAACATGTACTTTGCTGAAGTCTATAGTAGCAAGGCAGTTTCTTCTGGTTTTCATCACTAGTTGGTCAGAAAACAGCAACATGTCACTTTTAGTGTTTTCAGGGCCCGAAAAGCATTTTGACAGCATGTTGTCACTTAGGCTGTTACTTTTGTCCAGAAGCACTCAGAAACAAGTTTCCAAGCCAGAAACATGTACTTTGCTGAAGTCTATAGTAACAAGGCAGTTTCTTGTGGTTTTCATCACTAGTTGGTCAGAAAACAGCAACATGTCACTTTTAGTGTTTTCAGGGCCCGAAAAGCATTTTGACAGCATGTTGTCACTTAGGCTGTTACTTTTGTCCAGAAGCACTCAGAAACAAGTTTCCAAGCCAGAAACATGTACTTTGCTGAAGTCTATAGTAGCAAGGCAGTTTCTTGTGGTTTTCATCACTAGTTGCTCAGAAAACAGCAACATGTCACTTTTAGTGTTTTCAGGGCCCGAAAAGCATTTTGACAGCATGTTGTCACTTAGACTGTTACTTTTGTCCAGAAGCACCCAGAAATGAGTTTCCAAGCCAGAAACGTGTACTTTGGTGAAGTCTATAGTAGCAAGGCAGTTTCTTCTGGTTTTCATCACTAGTTGGTCAGAAAACAGCAACATGTCACTTTTAGTGTTTTCAGGGCCCGAAAAGCATTTTGACAGCATGTTGTCACTTAGGCTGTTACTTTTGTCCAGAAGCACTCAGAAACGAGTTTCCAAGCCAGAAACATGTACTTTGCTGAAGTCTATAGTAGCAAGGCAGTTTCTTGTGGTTTTCATCACTAGTTGGTCAGAAAACAGCAACATGTCACTTTTAGTGTTTTCAGGGCCCGAAAAGCATTTTGACAGCATGTTGTCACTTAGGCTGTTACTTTTGTCCAGAAGCACTCAGAAACAAGTTTCCAAGCCAGAAACATGTACTTTGCTGAAGTCTATAGTAGCAAGGCAGTTTCTTGTGGTTTTCATCACTAGTTGGTCAGAAAACAGCAACATGTCACTTTTAGTGTTTTCAGGGCCCGAAAAGCATTTTGACAGCATGTTGTCACTTAGGCTGTTACTTTTGTCCAGAAGCACTCAGAAACAAGTTTCCAAGCCAGAAACATGTACTTTGCTGAAGTCTATAGTAGCAAGGCAGTTTCTTCTGGTTTTCATCACTAGTTGCTCAGAAAACAGCAACATGTCACTTTTAGTGTTTTCAGGGCCCGAAAAGCATTTTGACAGCATGTTGTCACTTAGGCTGTTACTTTTGTCCAGAAGCACTCAGAAACAAGTTTCCAAGCCAGAAACATGTACTTTGCTGAAGTCTATAGTAGCAAGGCAGTTTCTTGTGGTTTTCATCACTAGTTGCTCAGAAAACAGCAACATGTCACTTTTAGTGTTTTCAGGGCCCGAAAAGCATTTTGACAGCATGTTGTCACTTAGACTGTTACTTTTGTCCAGAAGCACCCAGAAATGAGTTTCCAAGCCAGAAACGTGTACTTTGGTGAAGTCTATAGTAGCAAGGCAGTTTCTTCTGGTTTTCATCACTAGTTGGTCAGAAAACAGCAACATGTCACTTTTAGTGTTTTCAGGGCCCGAAAAGCATTTTGACAGCATGTTGTCACTTAGGCTGTTACTTTTCACCAGAAGCACTCAGAAACGAGTTTCCAAGCCAGAAACATGTACTTTGCTGAAGTCTATAGTAGCAAGGCAGTTTCTTGTGGTTTTCATCACTAGTTGCTCAGAAAACAGCAACATGTCACTTTTAGTGTTTTCAGGGCCCGAAAAGCATTTTGACAGCATGTTGTCACTTAGGCTGTTACTTTTGTCCAGAAGCACTCAGAAACAAGTTTCCAAGCCAGAAACATGTACTTTGCTGAAGTCTATAGTAGCAAGGCAGTTTCTTGTGGTTTTCATCACTAGTTGGTCAGAAAACAGCAACATGTCACTTTTAGTGTTTTCAGGGCCCGAAAAGCATTTTGACAGCATGTTGTCACTTAGGCTGTTACTTTTGTCCAGAAGCACTCAGAAACAAGTTTCCAAGCCAGAAACATGTACTTTGCTGAAGTCTATAGTAGCAAGGCAGTTTCTTGTGGTTTTCATCACTAGTTGGTCAGAAAACAGCAACATGTCACTTTTAGTGTTTTCAGGGCCCGAAAAGCATTTTGACAGCATGTTGTCACTTAGGCTGTTACTTTTGTCCAGAAGCACTCAGAAACAAGTTTCCAAGCCAGAAACATGTACTTTGCTGAAGTCTATAGTAGCAAGGCAGTTTCTTGTGGTTTTCATCACTAGTTGCTCAGAAAACAGCAACATGTCACTTTTAGTGTTTTCAGGGCCCGAAAAGCATTTTGACAGCATGTTGTCACTTAGGCTGTTACTTTTGTCCAGAAGCACTCAGAAACAAGTTTCCAAGCCAGAAACATGTACTTTGGTGAAGTCTATAGTAGCAAGGCAGTTTCTTGTGGTTTTCATCACTAGTTGCTCAGAAAACAGCAACATGTCACTTTTAGTGTTTTCAGGGCCCGAAAAGCATTTTGACAGCATGTTGTCACTTAGGCTGTTACTTTTCACCAGAAGCACTCAGAAACGAGTTTCCAAGCCAGAAACATGTACTTTGCTGAAGTCTATAGTAGCAAGGCAGTTTCTTGTGGTTTTCATCACTAGTTGGTCAGAAAACAGCAACATGTCACTTTTAGTGTTTTCAGGGCCCGAAAAGCATTTTGACAGCATGTTGTCACTTAGGCTGTTACTTTTGTCCAGAAGCACTCAGAAACAAGTTTCCAAGCCAGAAACATGTACTTTGCTGAAGTCTATAGTAGCAAGGCAGTTTCTTCTGGTTTTCATCACTAGTTGGTCAGAAAACAGCAACATGTCACTTTTAGTGTTTTCAGGGCCCGAAAAGCATTTTGACAGCATGTTGTCACTTAGGCTGTTACTTTTGTCCAGAAGCACTCAGAAACAAGTTTCCAAGCCAGAAACATGTACTTTGCTGAAGTCTATAGTAGCAAGGCAGTTTCTTGTGGTTTTCATCACTAGTTGCTCAGAAAACAGCAACATGTCACTTTTAGTGTTTTCAGGGCCCGAAAAGCATTTTGACAGCATGTTGTCACTTAGGCTGTTACTTTTGTCCAGAAGCACTCAGAAACAAGTTTCCAAGCCAGAAACATGTACTTTGCTGAAGTCTATAGTAGCAAGGCAGTTTCTTCTGGTTTTCATCACTAGTTGGTCAGAAAACAGCAACATGTCACTTTTAGTGTTTTCAGGGCCCGAAAAGCATTTTGACAGCATGTTGTCACTTAGGCTGTTACTTTTGTCCAGAAGCACTCAGAAACAAGTTTCCAAGCCAGAAACATGTACTTTGCTGAAGTCTATAGTAGCAAGGCAGTTTCTTCTGGTTTTCATCACTAGTTGGTCAGAAAACAGCAACATGTCACTTTTAGTGTTTTCAGGGCCCGAAAAGCATTTTGACAGCATGTTGTCACTTAGGCTGTTACTTTTGTCCAGAAGCACTCAGAAACAAGTTTCCAAGCCAGAAACATGTACTTTGCTGAAGTCTATAGTAGCAAGGCAGTTTCTTGTGGTTTTCATCACTAGTTGCTCAGAAAACAGCAACATGTCACTTTTAGTGTTTTCAGGGCCCGAAAAGCATTTTGACAGCATGTTGTCACTTAGACTGTTACTTTTGTCCAGAAGCACCCAGAAATGAGTTTCCAAGCCAGAAACGTGTACTTTGGTGAAGTCTATAGTAGCAAGGCAGTTTCTTCTGGTTTTCATCACTAGTTGGTCAGAAAACAGCAACATGTCACTTTTAGTGTTTTCAGGGCCCGAAAAGCATTTTGACAGCATGTTGTCACTTAGGCTGTTACTTTTGTCCAGAAGCACCCAGAAATGAGTTTCCAAGCCAGAAACGTGTACTTTGGTGAAGTCTATAGTAGCAAGGCAGTTTCTTCTGGTTTTCATCACTAGTTGGTCAGAAAACAGCAACATGTCACTTTTAGTGTTTTCAGGGCCCGAAAAGCATTTTGACAGCATGTTGTCACTTAGGCTGTTACTTTTCACCAGAAGCACTCAGAAACGAGTTTCCAAGCCAGAAACATGTACTTTGCTGAAGTCTATAGTAGCAAGGCAGTTTCTTGTGGTTTTCATCACTAGTTGGTCAGAAAACAGCAACATGTCACTTTTAGTGTTTTCAGGGCCCGAAAAGCATTTTGACAGCATGTTGTCACTTAGGCTGTTACTTTTGTCCAGAAGCACTCAGAAACAAGTTTCCAAGCCAGAAACATGTACTTTGCTGAAGTCTATAGTAGCAAGGCAGTTTCTTGTGGTTTTCATCACTAGTTGGTCAGAAAACAGCAACATGTCACTTTTAGTGTTTTCAGGGCCCGAAAAGCATTTTGACAGCATGTTGTCACTTAGGCTGTTACTTTTCACCAGAAGCACTCAGAAACGAGTTTCCAAGCCAGAAACATGTACTTTGCTGAAGTCTATAGTAGCAAGGCAGTTTCTTGTGGTTTTCATCACTAGTTGGTCAGAAAACAGCAACATGTCACTTTTAGTGTTTTCAGGGCCCGAAAAGCATTTTGACAGCATGTTGTCACTTAGGCTGTTACTTTTGTCCAGAAGCACTCAGAAACAAGTTTCCAAGCCAGAAACATGTACTTTGCTGAAGTCTATAGTAGCAAGGCAGTTTCTTGTGGTTTTCATCACTAGTTGCTCAGAAAACAGCAACATGTCACTTTTAGTGTTTTCAGGGCCCGAAAAGCATTTTGACAGCATGTTGTCACTTAGGCTGTTACTTTTCACCAGAAGCACTCAGAAACGAGTTTCCAAGCCAGAAACATGTACTTTGCTGAAGTCTATAGTAGCAAGGCAGTTTCTTGTGGTTTTCATCACTAGTTGGTCAGAAAACAGCAACATGTCACTTTTAGTGTTTTCAGGGCCCGAAAAGCATTTTGACAGCATGTTGTCACTTAGGCTGTTACTTTTGTCCAGAAGCACTCAGAAACAAGTTTCCAAGCCAGAAACATGTACTTTGCTGAAGTCTATAGTAGCAAGGCAGTTTCTTGTGGTTTTCATCACTAGTTGGTCAGAAAACAGCAACATGTCACTTTTAGTGTTTTCAGGGCCAGAAAAGCATTTTGACAGCATGTTGTCACTTAGGCTGTTACTTTTGTCCAGAAGCACTCAGAAACAAGTTTCCAAGCCAGAAACATGTACTTTGCTGAAGTCTATAGTAACAAGGCAGTTTCTTGTGGTTTTCATCACTAGTTGGTCAGAAAACAGCAACATGTCACTTTTAGTGTTTTCAGGGCCCGAAAAGCATTTTGACAGCATGTTGTCACTTAGGCTGTTACTTTTGTCCAGAAGCACTCAGAAACAAGTTTCCAAGCCAGAAACATGTACTTTGCTGAAGTCTATAGTAGCAAGGCAGTTTCTTCTGGTTTTCATCACTAGTTGGTCAGAAAACAGCAACATGTCACTTTTAGTGTTTTCAGGGCCCGAAAAGCATTTTGACAGCATGTTGTCACTTAGACTGTTACTTTTGTCCAGAAGCACCCAGAAATGAGTTTCCAAGCCAGAAACGTGTACTTTGGTGAAGTCTATAGTAGCAAGGCAGTTTCTTCTGGTTTTCATCACTAGTTGGTCAGAAAACAGCAACATGTCACTTTTAGTGTTTTCAGGGCCCGAAAAGCATTTTGACAGCATGTTGTCACTTAGGCTGTTACTTTTGTCCAGAAGCACTCAGAAACAAGTTTCCAAGCCAGAAACATGTACTTTGCTGAAGTCTATAGTAGCAAGGCAGTTTCTTGTGGTTTTCATCACTAGTTGCTCAGAAAACAGCAACATGTCACTTTTAGTGTTTTCAGGGCCCGAAAAGCATTTTGACAGCATGTTGTCACTTAGGCTGTTACTTTTGTCCAGAAGCACTCAGAAACAAGTTTCCAAGCCAGAAACATGTACTTTGCTGAAGTCTATAGTAGCAAGGCAGTTTCTTGTGGTTTTCATCACTAGTTGCTCAGAAAACAGCAACATGTCACTTTTAGTGTTTTCAGGGCCCGAAAAGCATTTTGACAGCATGTTGTCACTTAGACTGTTACTTTTGTCCAGAAGCACCCAGAAATGAGTTTCCAAGCCAGAAACGTGTACTTTGGTGAAGTCTATAGTAGCAAGGCAGTTTCTTCTGGTTTTCATCACTAGTTGGTCAGAAAACAGCAACATGTCACTTTTAGTGTTTTCAGGGCCCGAAAAGCATTTTGACAGCATGTTGTCACTTAGGCTGTTACTTTTGTCCAGAAGCACCCAGAAATGAGTTTCCAAGCCAGAAACGTGTACTTTGGTGAAGTCTATAGTAGCAAGGCAGTTTCTTCTGGTTTTCATCACTAGTTGGTCAGAAAACAGCAACATGTCACTTTTAGTGTTTTCAGGGCCCGAAAAGCATTTTGACAGCATGTTGTCACTTAGGCTGTTACTTTTCACCAGAAGCACTCAGAAACGAGTTTCCAAGCCAGAAACATGTACTTTGCTGAAGTCTATAGTAGCAAGGCAGTTTCTTGTGGTTTTCATCACTAGTTGGTCAGAAAACAGCAACATGTCACTTTTAGTGTTTTCAGGGCCCGAAAAGCATTTTGACAGCATGTTGTCACTTAGGCTGTTACTTTTGTCCAGAAGCACTCAGAAACAAGTTTCCAAGCCAGAAACATGTACTTTGCTGAAGTCTATAGTAGCAAGGCAGTTTCTTGTGGTTTTCATCACTAGTTGCTCAGAAAACAGCAACATGTCACTTTTAGTGTTTTCAGGGCCCGAAAAGCATTTTGACAGCATGTTGTCACTTAGGCTGTTACTTTTCACCAGAAGCACTCAGAAACGAGTTTCCAAGCCAGAAACATGTACTTTGCTGAAGTCTATAGTAGCAAGGCAGTTTCTTGTGGTTTTCATCACTAGTTGGTCAGAAAACAGCAACATGTCACTTTTAGTGTTTTCAGGGCCCGAAAAGCATTTTGACAGCATGTTGTCACTTAGGCTGTTACTTTTGTCCAGAAGCACTCAGAAACAAGTTTCCAAGCCAGAAACATGTACTTTGCTGAAGTCTATAGTAGCAAGGCAGTTTCTTGTGGTTTTCATCACTAGTTGGTCAGAAAACAGCAACATGTCACTTTTAGTGTTTTCAGGGCCCGAAAAGCATTTTGACAGCATGTTGTCACTTAGGCTGTTACTTTTCACCAGAAGCACTCAGAAACGAGTTTCCAAGCCAGAAACATGTACTTTGCTGAAGTCTATAGTAGCAAGGCAGTTTCTTGTGGTTTTCATCACTAGTTGCTCAGAAAACAGCAACATGTCACTTTTAGTGTTTTCAGGGCCCGAAAAGCATTTTGACAGCATGTTGTCACTTAGGCTGTTACTTTTGTCCAGAAGCACTCAGAAACAAGTTTCCAAGCCAGAAACATGTACTTTGCTGAAGTCTATAGTAGCAAGGCAGTTTCTTGTGGTTTTCATCACTAGTTGCTCAGAAAACAGCAACATGTCACTTTTAGTGTTTTCAGGGCCCGAAAAGCATTTTGACAGCATGTTGTCACTTAGACTGTTACTTTTGTCCAGAAGCACCCAGAAATGAGTTTCCAAGCCAGAAACGTGTACTTTGCTGAAGTCTATAGTAGCAAGGCAGTTTCTTCTGGTTTTCATCACTAGTTGGTCAGAAAACAGCAACATGTCACTTTTAGTGTTTTCAGGGCCCGAAAAGCATTTTGACAGCATGTTGTCACTTAGACTGTTACTTTTGTCCAGAAGCACCCAGAAATGAGTTTCCAAGCCAGAAACGTGTACTTTGGTGAAGTCTATAGTAGCAAGGCAGTTTCTTCTGGTTTTCATCACTAGTTGGTCAGAAAACAGCAACATGTCACTTTTAGTGTTTTCAGGGCCCGAAAAGCATTTTGACAGCATGTTGTCACTTAGGCTGTTACTTTTCACCAGAAGCACTCAGAAACGAGTTTCCAAGCCAGAAACATGTACTTTGCTGAAGTCTATAGTAGCAAGGCAGTTTCTTGTGGTTTTCATCACTAGTTGCTCAGAAAACAGCAACATGTCACTTTTAGTGTTTTCAGGGCCCGAAAAGCATTTTGACAGCATGTTGTCACTTAGGCTGTTACTTTTGTCCAGAAGCACTCAGAAACAAGTTTCCAAGCCAGAAACATGTACTTTGCTGAAGTCTATAGTAGCAAGGCAGTTTCTTCTGGTTTTCATCACTAGTTGGTCAGAAAACAGCAACATGTCACTTTTAGTGTTTTCAGGGCCCGAAAAGCATTTTGACAGCATGTTGTCACTTAGGCTGTTACTTTTGTCCAGAAGCACTCAGAAACAAGTTTCCAAGCCAGAAACATGTACTTTGCTGAAGTCTATAGTAGCAAGGCAGTTTCTTCTGGTTTTCATCACTAGTTGGTCAGAAAACAGCAACATGTCACTTTTAGTGTTTTCAGGGCCCGAAAAGCATTTTGACAGCATGTTGTCACTTAGGCTGTTACTTTTGTCCAGAAGCACTCAGAAACAAGTTTCCAAGCCAGAAACATGTACTTTGCTGAAGTCTATAGTAGCAAGGCAGTTTCTTGTGGTTTTCATCACTAGTTGGTCAGAAAACAGCAACATGTCACTTTTAGTGTTTTCAGGGCCCGAAAAGCATTTTGACAGCATGTTGTCACTTAGGCTGTTACTTTTGTCCAGAAGCACTCAGAAACAAGTTTCCAAGCCAGAAACATGTACTTTGCTGAAGTCTATAGTAGCAAGGCAGTTTCTTCTAGTTTTCATCACTAGTTGGTCAGAAAACAGCAACATGTCACTTTTAGTGTTTTCAGGGCCCGAAAAGCATTTTGACAGCATGTTGTCACTTAGGCTGTTACTTTTGTCCAGAAGCACTCAGAAACAAGTTTCCAAGCCAGAAACATGTACTTTGCTGAAGTCTATAGTAGCAAGGCAGTTTCTTGTGGTTTTCATCACTAGTTGCTCAGAAAACAGCAACATGTCACTTTTAGTGTTTTCAGGGCCCGAAAAGCATTTTGACAGCATGTTGTCACTTAGACTGTTACTTTTGTCCAGAAGCACCCAGAAATGAGTTTCCAAGCCAGAAACGTGTACTTTGGTGAAGTCTATAGTAGCAAGGCAGTTTCTTCTGGTTTTCATCACTAGTTGGTCAGAAAACAGCAACATGTCACTTTTAGTGTTTTCAGGGCCCGAAAAGCATTTTGACAGCATGTTGTCACTTAGACTGTTACTTTTGTCCAGAAGCACCCAGAAATGAGTTTCCAAGCCAGAAACGTGTACTTTGGTGAAGTCTATAGTAGCAAGGCAGTTTCTTCTGGTTTTCATCACTAGTTGGTCAGAAAACAGCAACATGTCACTTTTAGTGTTTTCAGGGCCCGAAAAGCATTTTGACAGCATGTTGTCACTTAGGCTGTTACTTTTGTCCAGAAGCACTCAGAAACAAGTTTCCAAGCCAGAAACATGTACTTTGCTGAAGTCTATAGTAGCAAGGCAGTTTCTTCTGGTTTTCATCACTAGTTGCTCAGAAAACAGCAACATGTCACTTTTAGTGTTTTCAGGGCCCGAAAAGCATTTTGACAGCATGTTGTCACTTAGGCTGTTACTTTTGTCCAGAAGCACTCAGAAACAAGTTTCCAAGCCAGAAACATGTACTTTGCTGAAGTCTATAGTAGCAAGGCAGTTTCTTGTGGTTTTCATCACTAGTTGCTCAGAAAACAGCAACATGTCACTTTTAGTGTTTTCAGGGCCCGAAAAGCATTTTGACAGCATGTTGTCACTTAGACTGTTACTTTTGTCCAGAAGCACCCAGAAATGAGTTTCCAAGCCAGAAACGTGTACTTTGCTGAAGTCTATAGTAGCAAGGCAGTTTCTTCTGGTTTTCATCACTAGTTGGTCAGAAAACAGCAACATGTCACTTTTAGTGTTTTCAGGGCCCGAAAAGCATTTTGACAGCATGTTGTCACTTAGACTGTTACTTTTGTCCAGAAGCACCCAGAAATGAGTTTCCAAGCCAGAAACGTGTACTTTGGTGAAGTCTATAGTAGCAAGGCAGTTTCTTGTGGTTTTCATCACTAGTTGGTCAGAAAACAGCAACATGTCACTTTTAGTGTTTTCAGGGCCCGAAAAGCATTTTGACAGCATGTTGTCACTTAGGCTGTTACTTTTCACCAGAAGCACTCAGAAACGAGTTTCCAAGCCAGAAACATGTACTTTGCTGAAGTCTATAGTAGCAAGGCAGTTTCTTGTGGTTTTCATCACTAGTTGCTCAGAAAACAGCAACATGTCACTTTTAGTGTTTTCAGGGCCCGAAAAGCATTTTGACAGCATGTTGTCACTTAGGCTGTTACTTTTGTCCAGAAGCACTCAGAAACAAGTTTCCAAGCCAGAAACATGTACTTTGCTGAAGTCTATAGTAGCAAGGCAGTTTCTTCTGGTTTTCATCACTAGTTGGTCAGAAAACAGCAACATGTCACTTTTAGTGTTTTCAGGGCCCGAAAAGCATTTTGACAGCATGTTGTCACTTAGACTGTTACTTTTGTCCAGAAGCACCCAGAAATGAGTTTCCAAGCCAGAAACGTGTACTTTGGTGAAGTCTATAGTAGCAAGGCAGTTTCTTCTGGTTTTCATCACTAGTTGGTCAGAAAACAGCAACATGTCACTTTTAGTGTTTTCAGGGCCCGAAAAGCATTTTGACAGCATGTTGTCACTTAGACTGTTACTTTTGTCCAGAAGCACCCAGAAATGAGTTTCCAAGCCAGAAACGTGTACTTTGGTGAAGTCTATAGTAGCAAGGCAGTTTCTTCTGGTTTTCATCACTAGTTGGTCAGAAAACAGCAACATGTCACTTTTAGTGTTTTCAGGGCCCGAAAAGCATTTTGACAGCATGTTGTCACTTAGGCTGTTACTTTTCACCAGAAGCACTCAGAAACGAGTTTCCAAGCCAGAAACATGTACTTTGCTGAAGTCTATAGTAGCAAGGCAGTTTCTTGTGGTTTTCATCACTAGTTGCTCAGAAAACAGCAACATGTCACTTTTAGTGTTTTCAGGGCCCGAAAAGCATTTTGACAGCATGTTGTCACTTAGGCTGTTACTTTTGTCCAGAAGCACTCAGAAACAAGTTTCCAAGCCAGAAACATGTACTTTGCTGAAGTCTATAGTAGCAAGGCAGTTTCTTCTGGTTTTCATCACTAGTTGGTCAGAAAACAGCAACATGTCACTTTTAGTGTTTTCAGGGCCCGAAAAGCATTTTGACAGCATGTTGTCACTTAGGCTGTTACTTTTGTCCAGAAGCACTCAGAAACAAGTTTCCAAGCCAGAAACATGTACTTTGCTGAAGTCTATAGTAGCAAGGCAGTTTCTTCTGGTTTTCATCACTAGTTGGTCAGAAAACAGCAACATGTCACTTTTAGTGTTTTCAGGGCCCGAAAAGCATTTTGACAGCATGTTGTCACTTAGGCTGTTACTTTTGTCCAGAAGCACTCAGAAACAAGTTTCCAAGCCAGAAACATGTACTTTGCTGAAGTCTATAGTAGCAAGGCAGTTTCTTGTGGTTTTCATCACTAGTTGGTCAGAAAACAGCAACATGTCACTTTTAGTGTTTTCAGGGCCCGAAAAGCATTTTGACAGCATGTTGTCACTTAGGCTGTTACTTTTGTCCAGAAGCACTCAGAAACAAGTTTCCAAGCCAGAAACATGTACTTTGCTGAAGTCTATAGTAGCAAGGCAGTTTCTTGTGGTTTTCATCACTAGTTGCTCAGAAAACAGCAACATGTCACTTTTAGTGTTTTCAGGGCCCGAAAAGCATTTTGACAGCATGTTGTCACTTAGGCTGTTACTTTTGTCCAGAAGCACTCAGAAACAAGTTTCCAAGCCAGAAACATGTACTTTGCTGAAGTCTATAGTAGCAAGGCAGTTTCTTGTGGTTTTCATCACTAGTTGCTCAGAAAACAGCAACATGTCACTTTTAGTGTTTTCAGGGCCCGAAAAGCATTTTGACAGCATGTTGTCACTTAGACTGTTACTTTTGTCCAGAAGCACCCAGAAATGAGTTTCCAAGCCAGAAACGTGTACTTTGGTGAAGTCTATAGTAGCAAGGCAGTTTCTTCTGGTTTTCATCACTAGTTGGTCAGAAAACAGCAACATGTCACTTTTAGTGTTTTCAGGGCCCGAAAAGCATTTTGACAGCATGTTGTCACTTAGACTGTTACTTTTGTCCAGAAGCACCCAGAAATGAGTTTCCAAGCCAGAAACGTGTACTTTGGTGAAGTCTATAGTAGCAAGGCAGTTTCTTCTGGTTTTCATCACTAGTTGGTCAG
Organism: Epinephelus lanceolatus; assembly: GCF_041903045.1. Classification (NCBI taxonomy): domain Eukaryota; kingdom Metazoa; phylum Chordata; class Actinopteri; order Perciformes; family Serranidae; genus Epinephelus; species Epinephelus lanceolatus. Next base: position 29,816 of record NW_027556860.1, on the reverse strand, counting down.
AAAACAGCAACATGTCACTTTTAGTGTTTTCAGGGCCCGAAAAGCATTTTGACAGCATGTTGTCACTTAGGCTGTTACTTTTGTCCAGAAGCACTCAGAAACAAGTTTCCAAGCCAGAAACATGTACTTTGCTGAAGTCTATAGTAGCAAGGCAGTTTCTTCTGGTTTTCATCACTAGTTGGTCAGAAAACAGCAACATGTCACTTTTAGTGTTTTCAGGGCCCGAAAAGCATTTTGACAGCATGTTGTCACTTAGACTGTTACTTTTGTCCAGAAGCACCCAGAAATGAGTTTCCAAGCCAGAAACGTGTACTTTGGTGAAGTCTATAGTAGCAAGGCAGTTTCTTCTGGTTTTCATCACTAGTTGGTCAGAAAACAGCAACATGTCACTTTTAGTGTTTTCAGGGCCCGAAAAGCATTTTGACAGCATGTTGTCACTTAGGCTGTTACTTTTCACCAGAAGCACTCAGAAACGAGTTTCCAAGCCAGAAACATGTACTTTGCTGAATTCTATAGTAGCAAGGCAGTTTCTTGTGGTTTTCATCACTAGTTGCTCAGAAAACAGCAACATGTCACTTTTAGTGTTTTCAGGGCCCGAAAAGCATTTTGACAGCATGTTGTCACTTAGGCTGTTACTTTTGTCCAGAAGCACTCAGAAACAAGTTTCCAAGCCAGAAACATGTACTTTGCTGAAGTCTATAGTAGCAAGGCAGTTTCTTCTGGTTTTCATCACTAGTTGGTCAGAAAACAGCAACATGTCACTTTTAGTGTTTTCAGGGCCCGAAAAGCATTTTGACAGCATGTTGTCACTTAGGCTGTTACTTTTGTCCAGAAGCACTCAGAAACAAGTTTCCAAGCCAGAAACATGTACTTTGCTGAAGTCTATAGTAGCAAGGCAGTTTCTTCTGGTTTTCATCACTAGTTGGTCAGAAAACAGCAACATGTCACTTTTAGTGTTTTCAGGGCCCGAAAAGCATTTTGACAGCATGTTGTCACTTAGGCTGTTACTTTTGTCCAGAAGCACTCAGAAACAAGTTTCCAAGCCAGAAACATGTACTTTGCTGAAGTCTATAGTAGCAAGGCAGTTTCTTGTGGTTTTCATCACTAGTTGCTCAGAAAACAGCAACATGTCACTTTTAGTGTTTTCAGGGCCCGAAAAGCATTTTGACAGCATGTTGTCACTTAGACTGTTACTTTTGTCCAGAAGCACCCAGAAATGAGTTTCCAAGCCAGAAACGTGTACTTTGGTGAAGTCTATAGTAGCAAGGCAGTTTCTTCTGGTTTTCATCACTAGTTGGTCAGAAAACAGCAACATGTCACTTTTAGTGTTTTCAGGGCCCGAAAAGCATTTTGACAGCATGTTGTCACTTAGACTGTTACTTTTGTCCAGAAGCACCCAGAAATGAGTTTCCAAGCCAGAAACGTGTACTTTGGTGAAGTCTATAGTAGCAAGGCAGTTTCTTCTGGTTTTCATCACTAGTTGGTCAGAAAACAGCAACATGTCACTTTTAGTGTTTTCAGGGCCCGAAAAGCATTTTGACAGCATGTTGTCACTTAGGCTGTTACTTTTGTCCAGAAGCACTCAGAAACAAGTTTCCAAGCCAGAAACATGTACTTTGCTGAAGTCTATAGTAGCAAGGCAGTTTCTTCTGGTTTTCATCACTAGTTGCTCAGAAAACAGCAACATGTCACTTTTAGTGTTTTCAGGGCCCGAAAAGCATTTTGACAGCATGTTGTCACTTAGGCTGTTACTTTTGTCCAGAAGCACTCAGAAACAAGTTTCCAAGCCAGAAACATGTACTTTGCTGAAGTCTATAGTAGCAAGGCAGTTTCTTGTGGTTTTCATCACTAGTTGCTCAGAAAACAGCAACATGTCACTTTTAGTGTTTTCAGGGCCCGAAAAGCATTTTGACAGCATGTTGTCACTTAGACTGTTACTTTTGTCCAGAAGCACCCAGAAATGAGTTTCCAAGCCAGAAACGTGTACTTTGCTGAAGTCTATAGTAGCAAGGCAGTTTCTTCTGGTTTTCATCACTAGTTGGTCAGAAAACAGCAACATGTCACTTTTAGTGTTTTCAGGGCCCGAAAAGCATTTTGACAGCATGTTGTCACTTAGACTGTTACTTTTGTCCAGAAGCACCCAGAAATGAGTTTCCAAGCCAGAAACGTGTACTTTGGTGAAGTCTATAGTAGCAAGGCAGTTTCTTGTGGTTTTCATCACTAGTTGGTCAGAAAACAGCAACATGTCACTTTTAGTGTTTTCAGGGCCCGAAAAGCATTTTGACAGCATGTTGTCACTTAGGCTGTTACTTTTCACCAGAAGCACTCAGAAACGAGTTTCCAAGCCAGAAACATGTACTTTGCTGAAGTCTATAGTAGCAAGGCAGTTTCTTGTGGTTTTCATCACTAGTTGCTCAGAAAACAGCAACATGTCACTTTTAGTGTTTTCAGGGCCCGAAAAGCATTTTGACAGCATGTTGTCACTTAGGCTGTTACTTTTGTCCAGAAGCACTCAGAAACAAGTTTCCAAGCCAGAAACATGTACTTTGCTGAAGTCTATAGTAGCAAGGCAGTTTCTTCTGGTTTTCATCACTAGTTGGTCAGAAAACAGCAACATGTCACTTTTAGTGTTTTCAGGGCCCGAAAAGCATTTTGACAGCATGTTGTCACTTAGACTGTTACTTTTGTCCAGAAGCACCCAGAAATGAGTTTCCAAGCCAGAAACGTGTACTTTGGTGAAGTCTATAGTAGCAAGGCAGTTTCTTCTGGTTTTCATCACTAGTTGGTCAGAAAACAGCAACATGTCACTTTTAGTGTTTTCAGGGCCCGAAAAGCATTTTGACAGCATGTTGTCACTTAGACTGTTACTTTTGTCCAGAAGCACCCAGAAATGAGTTTCAAGCCAGAAACGTGTACTTTGGTGAAGTCTATAGTAGCAAGGCAGTTTCTTCTGGTTTTCATCACTAGTTGGTCAGAAAACAGCAACATGTCACTTTTAGTGTTTTCAGGGCCCGAAAAGCATTTTGACAGCATGTTGTCACTTAGGCTGTTACTTTTCACCAGAAGCACTCAGAAACGAGTTTCCAAGCCAGAAACATGTACTTTGCTGAAGTCTATAGTAGCAAGGCAGTTTCTTGTGGTTTTCATCACTAGTTGCTCAGAAAACAGCAACATGTCACTTTTAGTGTTTTCAGGGCCCGAAAAGCATTTTGACAGCATGTTGTCACTTAGGCTGTTACTTTTGTCCAGAAGCACTCAGAAACAAGTTTCCAAGCCAGAAACATGTACTTTGCTGAAGTCTATAGTAGCAAGGCAGTTTCTTCTGGTTTTCATCACTAGTTGGTCAGAAAACAGCAACATGTCACTTTTAGTGTTTTCAGGGCCCGAAAAGCATTTTGACAGCATGTTGTCACTTAGGCTGTTACTTTTGTCCAGAAGCACTCAGAAACAAGTTTCCAAGCCAGAAACATGTACTTTGCTGAAGTCTATAGTAGCAAGGCAGTTTCTTCTGGTTTTCATCACTAGTTGGTCAGAAAACAGCAACATGTCACTTTTAGTGTTTTCAGGGCCCGAAAAGCATTTTGACAGCATGTTGTCACTTAGGCTGTTACTTTTGTCCAGAAGCACTCAGAAACAAGTTTCCAAGCCAGAAACATGTACTTTGCTGAAGTCTATAGTAGCAAGGCAGTTTCTTGTGGTTTTCATCACTAGTTGGTCAGAAAACAGCAACATGTCACTTTTAGTGTTTTCAGGGCCCGAAAAGCATTTTGACAGCATGTTGTCACTTAGGCTGTTACTTTTGTCCAGAAGCACTCAGAAACAAGTTTCCAAGCCAGAAACATGTACTTTGCTGAAGTCTATAGTAGCAAGGCAGTTTCTTGTGGTTTTCATCACTAGTTGCTCAGAAAACAGCAACATGTCACTTTTAGTGTTTTCAGGGCCCGAAAAGCATTTTGACAGCATGTTGTCACTTAGGCTGTTACTTTTGTCCAGAAGCACTCAGAAACAAGTTTCCAAGCCAGAAACATGTACTTTGCTGAAGTCTATAGTAGCAAGGCAGTTTCTTCTGGTTTTCATCACTAGTTGGTCAGAAAACAGCAACATGTCACTTTTAGTGTTTTCAGGGCCCGAAAAGCATTTTGACAGCATGTTGTCACTTAGACTGTTACTTTTGTCCAGAAGCACCCAGAAATGAGTTTCCAAGCCAGAAACGTGTACTTTGGTGAAGTCTATAGTAGCAAGGCAGTTTCTTCTGGTTTTCATCACTAGTTGGTCAGAAAACAGCAACATGTCACTTTTAGTGTTTTCAGGGCCCGAAAAGCATTTTGACAGCATGTTGTCACTTAGACTGTTACTTTTGTCCAGAAGCACCCAGAAATGAGTTTCCAAGCCAGAAACGTGTACTTTGGTGAAGTCTATAGTAGCAAGGCAGTTTCTTCTGGTTTTCATCACTAGTTGGTCAGAAAACAGCAACATGTCACTTTTAGTGTTTTCAGGGCCCGAAAAGCATTTTGACAGCATGTTGTCACTTAGGCTGTTACTTTTCACCAGAAGCACTCAGAAACGAGTTTCCAAGCCAGAAACATGTACTTTGCTGAAGTCTATAGTAGCAAGGCAGTTTCTTGTGGTTTTCATCACTAGTTGCTCAGAAAACAGCAACATGTCACTTTTAGTGTTTTCAGGGCCCGAAAAGCATTTTGACAGCATGTTGTCACTTAGGCTGTTACTTTTGTCCAGAAGCACTCAGAAACAAGTTTCCAAGCCAGAAACATGTACTTTGCTGAAGTCTATAGTAGCAAGGCAGTTTCTTCTGGTTTTCATCACTAGTTGGTCAGAAAACAGCAACATGTCACTTTTAGTGTTTTCAGGGCCCGAAAAGCATTTTGACAGCATGTTGTCACTTAGGCTGTTACTTTTGTCCAGAAGCACTCAGAAACAAGTTTCCAAGCCAGAAACATGTACTTTGCTGAAGTCTATAGTAGCAAGGCAGTTTCTTCTGGTTTTCATCACTAGTTGGTCAGAAAACAGCAACATGTCACTTTTAGTGTTTTCAGGGCCCGAAAAGCATTTTGACAGCATGTTGTCACTTAGGCTGTTACTTTTGTCCAGAAGCACTCAGAAACAAGTTTCCAAGCCAGAAACATGTACTTTGCTGAAGTCTATAGTAGCAAGGCAGTTTCTTCTGGTTTTCATCACTAGTTGCTCAGAAAACAGCAACATGTCACTTTTAGTGTTTTCAGGGCCCGAAAAGCATTTTGACAGCATGTTGTCACTTAGGCTGTTACTTTTGTCCAGAAGCACTCAGAAACAAGTTTCCAAGCCAGAAACATGTACTTTGCTGAAGTCTATAGTAGCAAGGCAGTTTCTTGTGGTTTTCATCACTAGTTGCTCAGAAAACAGCAACATGTCACTTTTAGTGTTTTCAGGGCCCGAAAAGCATTTTGACAGCATGTTGTCACTTAGGCTGTTACTTTTGTCCAGAAGCACTCAGAAACAAGTTTCCAAGCCAGAAACATGTACTTTGCTGAAGTCTATAGTAGCAAGGCAGTTTCTTGTGGTTTTCATCACTAGTTGCTCAGAAAACAGCAACATGTCACTTTTAGTGTTTTCAGGGCCCGAAAAGCATTTTGACAGCATGTTGTCACTTAGACTGTTACTTTTGTCCAGAAGCACCCAGAAATGAGTTTCCAAGCCAGAAACGTGTACTTTGGTGAAGTCTATAGTAGCAAGGCAGTTTCTTCTGGTTTTCATCACTAGTTGGTCAGAAAACAGCAACATGTCACTTTTAGTGTTTTCAGGGCCCGAAAAGCATTTTGACAGCATGTTGTCACTTAGACTGTTACTTTTGTCCAGAAGCACCCAGAAATGAGTTTCCAAGCCAGAAACGTGTACTTTGGTGAAGTCTATAGTAGCAAGGCAGTTTCTTCTGGTTTTCATCACTAGTTGGTCAGAAAACAGCAACATGTCACTTTTAGTGTTTTCAGGGCCCGAAAAGCATTTTGACAGCATGTTGTCACTTAGGCTGTTACTTTTGTCCAGAAGCACTCAGAAACAAGTTTCCAAGCCAGAAACATGTACTTTGCTGAAGTCTATAGTAGCAAGGCAGTTTCTTCTGGTTTTCATCACTAGTTGGTCAGAAAACAGCAACATGTCACTTTTAGTGTTTTCAGGGCCCGAAAAGCATTTTGACAGCATGTTGTCACTTAGACTGTTACTTTTGTCCAGAAGCACCCAGAAATGAGTTTCCAAGCCAGAAACGTGTACTTTGGTGAAGTCTATAGTAGCAAGGCAGTTTCTTCTGGTTTTCATCACTAGTTGGTCAGAAAACAGCAACATGTCACTTTTAGTGTTTTCAGGGCCCGAAAAGCATTTTGACAGCATGTTGTCACTTAGGCTGTTACTTTTCACCAGAAGCACTCAGAAACGAGTTTCCAAGCCAGAAACATGTACTTTGCTGAATTCTATAGTAGCAAGGCAGTTTCTTGTGGTTTTCATCACTAGTTGCTCAGAAAACAGCAACATGTCACTTTTAGTGTTTTCAGGGCCCGAAAAGCATTTTGACAGCATGTTGTCACTTAGGCTGTTACTTTTGTCCAGAAGCACTCAGAAACAAGTTTCCAAGCCAGAAACATGTACTTTGCTGAAGTCTATAGTAGCAAGGCAGTTTCTTCTGGTTTTCATCACTAGTTGGTCAGAAAACAGCAACATGTCACTTTTAGTGTTTTCAGGGCCCGAAAAGCATTTTGACAGCATGTTGTCACTTAGGCTGTTACTTTTGTCCAGAAGCACTCAGAAACAAGTTTCCAAGCCAGAAACATGTACTTTGCTGAAGTCTATAGTAGCAAGGCAGTTTCTTCTGGTTTTCATCACTAGTTGGTCAGAAAACAGCAACATGTCACTTTTAGTGTTTTCAGGGCCCGAAAAGCATTTTGACAGCATGTTGTCACTTAGGCTGTTACTTTTGTCCAGAAGCACTCAGAAACAAGTTTCCAAGCCAGAAACATGTACTTTGCTGAAGTCTATAGTAGCAAGGCAGTTTCTTGTGGTTTTCATCACTAGTTGCTCAGAAAACAGCAACATGTCACTTTTAGTGTTTTCAGGGCCCGAAAAGCATTTTGACAGCATGTTGTCACTTAGACTGTTACTTTTGTCCAGAAGCACCCAGAAATGAGTTTCCAAGCCAGAAACGTGTACTTTGGTGAAGTCTATAGTAGCAAGGCAGTTTCTTCTGGTTTTCATCACTAGTTGGTCAGAAAACAGCAACATGTCACTTTTAGTGTTTTCAGGGCCCGAAAAGCATTTTGACAGCATGTTGTCACTTAGACTGTTACTTTTGTCCAGAAGCACCCAGAAATGAGTTTCCAAGCCAGAAACGTGTACTTTGGTGAAGTCTATAGTAGCAAGGCAGTTTCTTCTGGTTTTCATCACTAGTTGGTCAGAAAACAGCAACATGTCACTTTTAGTGTTTTCAGGGCCCGAAAAGCATTTTGACAGCATGTTGTCACTTAGGCTGTTACTTTTGTCCAGAAGCACTCAGAAACAAGTTTCCAAGCCAGAAACATGTACTTTGCTGAAGTCTATAGTAGCAAGGCAGTTTCTTCTGGTTTTCATCACTAGTTGCTCAGAAAACAGCAACATGTCACTTTTAGTGTTTTCAGGGCCCGAAAAGCATTTTGACAGCATGTTGTCACTTAGGCTGTTACTTTTGTCCAGAAGCACTCAGAAACAAGTTTCCAAGCCAGAAACATGTACTTTGCTGAAGTCTATAGTAGCAAGGCAGTTTCTTGTGGTTTTCATCACTAGTTGCTCAGAAAACAGCAACATGTCACTTTTAGTGTTTTCAGGGCCCGAAAAGCATTTTGACAGCATGTTGTCACTTAGACTGTTACTTTTGTCCAGAAGCACCCAGAAATGAGTTTCCAAGCCAGAAACGTGTACTTTGCTGAAGTCTATAGTAGCAAGGCAGTTTCTTCTGGTTTTCATCACTAGTTGGTCAGAAAACAGCAACATGTCACTTTTAGTGTTTTCAGGGCCCGAAAAGCATTTTGACAGCATGTTGTCACTTAGACTGTTACTTTTGTCCAGAAGCACCCAGAAATGAGTTTCCAAGCCAGAAACGTGTACTTTGGTGAAGTCTATAGTAGCAAGGCAGTTTCTTGTGGTTTTCATCACTAGTTGGTCAGAAAACAGCAACATGTCACTTTTAGTGTTTTCAGGGCCCGAAAAGCATTTTGACAGCATGTTGTCACTTAGGCTGTTACTTTTCACCAGAAGCACTCAGAAACGAGTTTCCAAGCCAGAAACATGTACTTTGCTGAAGTCTATAGTAGCAAGGCAGTTTCTTGTGGTTTTCATCACTAGTTGCTCAGAAAACAGCAACATGTCACTTTTAGTGTTTTCAGGGCCCGAAAAGCATTTTGACAGCATGTTGTCACTTAGGCTGTTACTTTTGTCCAGAAGCACTCAGAAACAAGTTTCCAAGCCAGAAACATGTACTTTGCTGAAGTCTATAGTAGCAAGGCAGTTTCTTCTGGTTTTCATCACTAGTTGGTCAGAAAACAGCAACATGTCACTTTTAGTGTTTTCAGGGCCCGAAAAGCATTTTGACAGCATGTTGTCACTTAGACTGTTACTTTTGTCCAGAAGCACCCAGAAATGAGTTTCCAAGCCAGAAACGTGTACTTTGGTGAAGTCTATAGTAGCAAGGCAGTTTCTTCTGGTTTTCATCACTAGTTGGTCAGAAAACAGCAACATGTCACTTTTAGTGTTTTCAGGGCCCGAAAAGCATTTTGACAGCATGTTGTCACTTAGACTGTTACTTTTGTCCAGAAGCACCCAGAAATGAGTTTCCAAGCCAGAAACGTGTACTTTGGTGAAGTCTATAGTAGCAAGGCAGTTTCTTCTGGTTTTCATCACTAGTTGGTCAGAAAACAGCAACATGTCACTTTTAGTGTTTTCAGGGCCCGAAAAGCATTTTGACAGCATGTTGTCACTTAGGCTGTTACTTTTCACCAGAAGCACTCAGAAACGAGTTTCCAAGCCAGAAACATGTACTTTGCTGAAGTCTATAGTAGCAAGGCAGTTTCTTGTGGTTTTCATCACTAGTTGCTCAGAAAACAGCAACATGTCACTTTTAGTGTTTTCAGGGCCCGAAAAGCATTTTGACAGCATGTTGTCACTTAGGCTGTTACTTTTGTCCAGAAGCACTCAGAAACAAGTTTCCAAGCCAGAAACATGTACTTTGCTGAAGTCTATAGTAGCAAGGCAGTTTCTTCTGGTTTTCATCACTAGTTGGTCAGAAAACAGCAACATGTCACTTTTAGTGTTTTCAGGGCCCGAAAAGCATTTTGACAGCATGTTGTCACTTAGGCTGTTACTTTTGTCCAGAAGCACTCAGAAACAAGTTTCCAAGCCAGAAACATGTACTTTGCTGAAGTCTATAGTAGCAAGGCAGTTTCTTCTGGTTTTCATCACTAGTTGGTCAGAAAACAGCAACATGTCACTTTTAGTGTTTTCAGGGCCCGAAAAGCATTTTGACAGCATGTTGTCACTTAGGCTGTTACTTTTGTCCAGAAGCACTCAGAAACAAGTTTCCAAGCCAGAAACATGTACTTTGCTGAAGTCTATAGTAGCAAGGCAGTTTCTTGTGGTTTTCATCACTAGTTGGTCAGAAAACAGCAACATGTCACTTTTAGTGTTTTCAGGGCCCGAAAAGCATTTTGACAGCATGTTGTCACTTAGGCTGTTACTTTTGTCCAGAAGCACTCAGAAACAAGTTTCCAAGCCAGAAACATGTACTTTGCTGAAGTCTATAGTAGCAAGGCAGTTTCTTGTGGTTTTCATCACTAGTTGCTCAGAAAACAGCAACATGTCACTTTTAGTGTTTTCAGGGCCCGAAAAGCATTTTGACAGCATGTTGTCACTTAGGCTGTTACTTTTGTCCAGAAGCACTCAGAAACAAGTTTCCAAGCCAGAAACATGTACTTTGCTGAAGTCTATAGTAGCAAGGCAGTTTCTTGTGGTTTTCATCACTAGTTGCTCAGAAAACAGCAACATGTCACTTTTAGTGTTTTCAGGGCCCGAAAAGCATTTTGACAGCATGTTGTCACTTAGACTGTTACTTTTGTCCAGAAGCACCCAGAAATGAGTTTCCAAGCCAGAAACGTGTACTTTGGTGAAGTCTATAGTAGCAAGGCAGTTTCTTCTGGTTTTCATCACTAGTTGGTCAGAAAACAGCAACATGTCACTTTTAGTGTTTTCAGGGCCCGAAAAGCATTTTGACAGCATGTTGTCACTTAGACTGTTACTTTTGTCCAGAAGCACCCAGAAATGAGTTTCCAAGCCAGAAACGTGTACTTTGGTGAAGTCTATAGTAGCAAGGCAGTTTCTTCTGGTTTTCATCACTAGTTGGTCAGAAAACAGCAACATGTCACTTTTAGTGTTTTCAGGGCCCGAAAAGCATTTTGACAGCATGTTGTCACTTAGGCTGTTACTTTTGTCCAGAAGCACTCAGAAACAAGTTTCCAAGCCAGAAACATGTACTTTGCTGAAGTCTATAGTAGCAAGGCAGTTTCTTCTGGTTTTCATCACTAGTTGGTCAGAAAACAGCAACATGTCACTTTTAGTGTTTTCAGGGCCCGAAAAGCATTTTGACAGCATGTTGTCACTTAGACTGTTACTTTTGTCCAGAAGCACCCAGAAATGAGTTTCCAAGCCAGAAACGTGTACTTTGGTGAAGTCTATAGTAGCAAGGCAGTTTCTTCTGGTTTTCATCACTAGTTGGTCAGAAAACAGCAACATGTCACTTTTAGTGTTTTCAGGGCCCGAAAAGCATTTTGACAGCATGTTGTCACTTAGGCTGTTACTTTTCACCAGAAGCACTCAGAAACGAGTTTCCAAGCCAGAAACATGTACTTTGCTGAATTCTATAGTAGCAAGGCAGTTTCTTGTGGTTTTCATCACTAGTTGCTCAGAAAACAGCAACATGTCACTTTTAGTGTTTTCAGGGCCCGAAAAGCATTTTGACAGCATGTTGTCACTTAGGCTGTTACTTTTGTCCAGAAGCACTCAGAAACAAGTTTCCAAGCCAGAAACATGTACTTTGCTGAAGTCTATAGTAGCAAGGCAGTTTCTTCTGGTTTTCATCACTAGTTGGTCAGAAAACAGCAACATGTCACTTTTAGTGTTTTCAGGGCCCGAAAAGCATTTTGACAGCATGTTGTCACTTAGGCTGTTACTTTTGTCCAGAAGCACTCAGAAACAAGTTTCCAAGCCAGAAACATGTACTTTGCTGAAGTCTATAGTAGCAAGGCAGTTTCTTGTGGTTTTCATCACTAGTTGCTCAGAAAACAGCAACATGTCACTTTTAGTGTTTTCAGGGCCCGAAAAGCATTTTGACAGCATGTTGTCACTTAGACTGTTACTTTTGTCCAGAAGCACCCAGAAATGAGTTTCCAAGCCAGAAACGTGTACTTTGCTGAAGTCTATAGTAGCAAGGCAGTTTCTTCTGGTTTTCATCACTAGTTGGTCAGAAAACAGCAACATGTCACTTTTAGTGTTTTCAGGGCCCGAAAAGCATTTTGACAGCATGTTGTCACTTAGGCTGTTACTTTTGTCCAGAAGCACTCAGAAACAAGTTTCCAAGCCAGAAACATGTACTTTGCTGAAGTCTATAGTAGCAAGGCAGTTTCTTCTGGTTTTCATCACTAGTTGGTCAGAAAACAGCAACATGTCACTTTTAGTGTTTTCAGGGCCCGAAAAGCATTTTGACAGCATGTTGTCACTTAGGCTGTTACTTTTGTCCAGAAGCACTCAGAAACAAGTTTCCAAGCCAGAAACATGTACTTTGCTGAAGTCTATAGTAGCAAGGCAGTTTCTTCTAGTTTTCATCACTAGTTGGTCAGAAAACAGCAACATGTCACTTTTAGTGTTTTCAGGGCCCGAAAAGCATTTTGACAGCATGTTGTCACTTAGGCTGTTACTTTTGTCCAGAAGCACTCAGAAACAAGTTTCCAAGCCAGAAACATGTACTTTGCTGAAGTCTATAGTAGCAAGGCAGTTTCTTCTAGTTTTCATCACTAGTTGGTCAGAAAACAGCAACATGTCACTTTTAGTGTTTTCAGGGCCCGAAAAGCATTTTGACAGCATGTTGTCACTTAGGCTGTTACTTTTGTCCAGAAGCACTCAGAAACAAGTTTCCAAGCCAGAAACATGTACTTTGCTGAAGTCTATAGTAGCAAGGCAGTTTCTTGTGGTTTTCATCACTAGTTGCTCAGAAAACAGCAACATGTCACTTTTAGTGTTTTCAGGGCCCGAAAAGCATTTTGACAGCATGTTGTCACTTAGACTGTTACTTTTGTCCAGAAGCACCCAGAAATGAGTTTCCAAGCCAGAAACGTGTACTTTGGTGAAGTCTATAGTAGCAAGGCAGTTTCTTCTGGTTTTCATCACTAGTTGCTCAGAAAACAGCAACATGTCACTTTTAGTGTTTTCAGGGCCCGAAAAGCATTTTGACAGCATGTTGTCACTTAGGCTGTTACTTTTGTCCAGAAGCACTCAGAAACAAGTTTCCAAGCCAGAAACATGTACTTTGCTGAAGTCTATAGTAGCAAGGCAGTTTCTTGTGGTTTTCATCACTAGTTGCTCAGAAAACAGCAACATGTCACTTTTAGTGTTTTCAGGGCCCGAAAAGCATTTTGACAGCATGTTGTCACTTAGACTGTTACTTTTGTCCAGAAGCACCCAGAAATGAGTTTCCAAGCCAGAAACGTGTACTTTGGTGAAGTCTATAGTAGCAAGGCAGTTTCTTCTGGTTTTCATCACTAGTTGGTCAGAAAACAGCAACATGTCACTTTTAGTGTTTTCAGGGCCCGAAAAGCATTTTGACAGCATGTTGTCACTTAGGCTGTTACTTTTGTCCAGAAGCACTCAGAAACAAGTTTCCAAGCCAGAAACATGTACTTTGCTGAAGTCTATAGTAGCAAGGCAGTTTCTTGTGGTTTTCATCACTAGTTGCTCAGAAAACAGCAACATGTCACTTTTAGTGTTTTCAGGGCCAGAAAAGCATTTTGACAGCATGTTGTCACTTAGGCTGTTACTTTTGTCCAGAAGCACTCAGAAACAAGTTTCCAAGCCAGAAACATGTACTTTGCTGAAGTCTATAGTAGCAAGGCAGTTTCTTGTGGTTTTCATCACTAGTTGCTCAGAAAACAGCAACATGTCACTTTTAGTGTTTTCAGGGCCCGAAAAGCATTTTGACAGCATGTTGTCACTTAGGCTGTTACTTTTGTCCAGAAGCACTCAGAAACAAGTTTCCAAGCCAGAAACATGTACTTTGCTGAAGTCTATAGTAGCAAGGCAGTTTCTTCTGGTTTTCATCACTAGTTGCTCAGAAAACAGCAACATGTCACTTTTAGTGTTTTCAGGGCCCGAAAAGCATTTTGACAGCATGTTGTCACTTAGGCTGTTACTTTTGTCCAGAAGCACTCAGAAACAAGTTTCCAAGCCAGAAACATGTACTTTGCTGAAGTCTATAGTAGCAAGGCAGTTTCTTGTGGTTTTCATCACTAGTTGCTCAGAAAACAGCAACATGTCACTTTTAGTGTTTTCAGGGCCCGAAAAGCATTTTGACAGCATGTTGTCACTTAGGCTGTTACTTTTCACCAGAAGCACTCAGAAACGAGTTTCCAAGCCAGAAACATGTACTTTGCTGAAGTCTATAGTAGCAAGGCAGTTTCTTGTGGTTTTCATCACTAGTTGCTCAGAAAACAGCAACATGTCACTTTTAGTGTTTTCAGGGCCCGAAAAGCATTTTGACAGCATGTTGTCACTTAGGCTGTTACTTTTGTCCAGAAGCACTCAGAAACAAGTTTCCAAGCCAGAAACATGTACTTTGCTGAAGTCTATAGTAGCAAGGCAGTTTCTTCTGGTTTTCATCACTAGTTGCTCAGAAAACAGCAACATGTCACTTTTAGTGTTTTCAGGGCCCGAAAAGCATTTTGACAGCATGTTGTCACTTAGGCTGTTACTTTTGTCCAGAAGCACTCAGAAACAAGTTTCCAAGCCAGAAACATGTACTTTGCTGAAGTCTATAGTAGCAAGGCAGTTTCTTGTGGTTTTCATCACTAGTTGCTCAGAAAACAGCAACATGTCACTTTTAGTGTTTTCAGGGCCCGAAAAGCATTTTGACAGCATGTTGTCACTTAGACTGTTACTTTTGTCCAGAAGCACCCAGAAATGAGTTTCCAAGCCAGAAACGTGTACTTTGCTGAAGTCTATAGTAGCAAGGCAGTTTCTTGTGGTTTTCATCACTAGTTGCTCAGAAAACAGCAACATGTCACTTTTAGTGTTTTCAGGGCCCGAAAAGCATTTTGACAGCATGTTGTCACTTAGGCTGTTACTTTTGTCCAGAAGCACTCAGAAACAAGTTTCCAAGCCAGAAACATGTACTTTGCTGAAGTCTATAGTAGCAAGGCAGTTTCTTGTGGTTTTCATCACTAGTTGCTCAGAAAACAGCAACATGTCACTTTTAGTGTTTTCAGGGCCCGAAAAGCATTTTGACAGCATGTTGTCACTTAGACTGTTACTTTTGTCCAGAAGCACCCAGAAATGAGTTTCCAAGCCATAAACGTGTACTTTGGTGAAGTCTATAGTAGCAAGGCAGTTTCTTCTGGTTTTCATCACTAGTTGGTCAGAAAACAGCAACATGTCACTTTTAGTGTTTTCAGGGCCCGAAAAGCATTTTGACAGCATGTTGTCACTTAGACTGTTACTTTTGTCCAGAAGCACCCAGAAATGAGTTTCCAAGCCAGAAACGTGTACTTTGGTGAAGTCTATAGTAGCAAGGCAGTTTCTTCTGGTTTTCATCACTAGTTGGTCAGAAAACAGCAACATGTCACTTTTAGTGTTTTCAGGGCCCGAAAAGCATTTTGACAGCATGTTGTCACTTAGGCTGTTACTTTTCACCAGAAGCACTCAGAAACGAGTTTCCAAGCCAGAAACATGTACTTTGCTGAAGTCTATAGTAGCAAGGCAGTTTCTTGTGGTTTTCATCACTAGTTGCTCAGAAAACAGCAACATGTCACTTTTAGTGTTTTCAGGGCCCGAAAAGCATTTTGACAGCATGTTGTCACTTAGGCTGTTACTTTTGTCCAGAAGCACTCAGAAACAAGTTTCCAAGCCAGAAACATGTACTTTGCTGAAGTCTATAGTAGCAAGGCAGTTTCTTCTGGTTTTCATCACTAGTTGCTCAGAAAACAGCAACATGTCACTTTTAGTGTTTTCAGGGCCCGAAAAGCATTTTGACAGCATGTTGTCACTTAGGCTGTTACTTTTGTCCAGAAGCACTCAGAAACAAGTTTCCAAGCCAGAAACATGTACTTTGCTGAAGTCTATAGTAGCAAGGCAGTTTCTTGTGGTTTTCATCACTAGTTGCTCAGAAAACAGCAACATGTCACTTTTAGTGTTTTCAGGGCCCGAAAAGCATTTTGACAGCATGTTGTCACTTAGGCTGTTACTTTTGTCCAGAAGCACTCAGAAACAAGTTTCCAAGCCAGAAACATGTACTTTGCTGAAGTCTATAGTAGCAAGGCAGTTTCTTGTGGTTTTCATCACTAGTTGCTCAGAAAACAGCAACATGTCACTTTTAGTGTTTTCAGGGCCCGAAAAGCATTTTGACAGCATGTTGTCACTTAGACTGTTACTTTTGTCCAGAAGCACCCAGAAATGAGTTTCCAAGCCAGAAACGTGTACTTTGGTGAAGTCTATAGTAGCAAGGCAGTTTCTTCTGGTTTTCATCACTAGTTGGTCAGAAAACAGCAACATGTCACTTTTAGTGTTTTCAGGGCCCGAAAAGCATTTTGACAGCATGTTGTCACTTAGACTGTTACTTTTGTCCAGAAGCACCCAGAAATGAGTTTCCAAGCCAGAAACGTGTACTTTGGTGAAGTCTATAGTAGCAAGGCAGTTTCTTCTGGTTTTCATCACTAGTTGGTCAGAAAACAGCAACATGTCACTTTTAGTGTTTTCAGGGCCCGAAAAGCATTTTGACAGCATGTTGTCACTTAGGCTGTTACTTTTCACCAGAAGCACTCAGAAACGAGTTTCCAAGCCAGAAACATGTACTTTGCTGAAGTCTATAGTAGCAAGGCAGTTTCTTGTGGTTTTCATCACTAGTTGCTCAGAAAACAGCAACATGTCACTTTTAGTGTTTTCAGGGCCCGAAAAGCATTTTGACAGCATGTTGTCACTTAGGCTGTTACTTTTGTCCAGAAGCACTCAGAAACAAGTTTCCAAGCCAGAAACATGTACTTTGGTGAAGTCTATAGTAGCAAGGCAGTTTCTTCTGGTTTTCATCACTAGTTGCTCAGAAAACAGCAACATGTCACTTTTAGTGTTTTCAGGGCCCGAAAAGCATTTTGACAGCATGTTGTCACTTAGGCTGTTACTTTTGTCCAGAAGCACTCAGAAACAAGTTTCCAAGCCAGAAACATGTACTTTGCTGAAGTCTATAGTAGCAAGGCAGTTTCTTCTGGTTTTCATCACTAGTTGGTCAGAAAACAGCAACATGTCACTTTTAGTGTTTTCAGGGCCCGAAAAGCATTTTGACAGCATGTTGTCACTTAGGCTGTTACTTTTGTCCAGAAGCACTCAGAAACAAGTTTCCAAGCCAGAAACATGTACTTTGCTGAAGTCTATAGTAGCAAGGCAGTTTCTTCTGGTTTTCATCACTAGTTGGTCAGAAAACAGCAACATGTCACTTTTAGTGTTTTCAGGGCCCGAAAAGCATTTTGACAGCATGTTGTCACTTAGGCTGTTACTTTTGTCCAGAAGCACTCAGAAACAAGTTTCCAAGCCAGAAACATGTACTTTGCTGAAGTCTATAGTAGCAAGGCAGTTTCTTCTGGTTTTCATCACTAGTTGGTCAGAAAACAGCAACATGTCACTTTTAGTGTTTTCAGGGCCCGAAAAGCATTTTGACAGCATGTTGTCACTTAGGCTGTTACTTTTGTCCAGAAGCACTCAGAAACAAGTTTCCAAGCCAGAAACATGTACTTTGCTGAAGTCTATAGTAGCAAGGCAGTTTCTTGTGGTTTTCATCACTAGTTGCTCAGAAAACAGCAACATGTCACTTTTAGTGTTTTCAGGGCCAGAAAAGCATTTTGACAGCATGTTGTCACTTAGGCTGTTACTTTTGTCCAGAAGCACTCAGAAACAAGTTTCCAAGCCAGAAACATGTACTTTGCTGAAGTCTATAGTAGCAAGGCAGTTTCTTGTGGTTTTCATCACTAGTTGCTCAGAAAACAGCAACATGTCACTTTTAGTGTTTTCAGGGCCCGAAAAGCATTTTGACAGCATGTTGTCACTTAGGCTGTTACTTTTGTCCAGAAGCACTCAGAAACAAGTTTCCAAGCCAGAAACATGTACTTTGCTGAAGTCTATAGTAGCAAGGCAGTTTCTTGTGGTTTTCATCACTAGTTGCTCAGAAAACAGCAACATGTCACTTTTAGTGTTTTCAGGGCCCGAAAAGCATTTTGACAGCATGTTGTCACTTAGGCTGTTACTTTTGTCCAGAAGCACTCAGAAACAAGTTTCCAAGCCAGAAACATGTACTTTGCTGAAGTCTATAGTAGCAAGGCAGTTTCTTGTGGTTTTCATCACTAGTTGCTCAGAAAACAGCAACATGTCACTTTTAGTGTTTTCAGGGCCCGAAAAGCATTTTGACAGCATGTTGTCACTTAGGCTGTTACTTTTTACCAGAAGCACTCAGAAACGAGTTTCCAAGCCAGAAACATGTACTTTGCTGAAGTCTATAGTAGCAAGGCAGTTTCTTGTGGTTTTCATCACTAGTTGCTCAGAAAACAGCAACATGTCACTTTTAGTGTTTTCAGGGCCCGAAAAGCATTTTGACAGCATGTTGTCACTTAGGCTGTTACTTTTGTCCAGAAGCACTCAGAAACAAGTTTCCAAGCCAGAAACATGTACTTTGCTGAAGTCTATAGTAGCAAGGCAGTTTCTTCTGGTTTTCATCACTAGTTGCTCAGAAAACAGCAACATGTCACTTTTAGTGTTTTCAGGGCCGAAAAGCATTTTGACAGCATGTTGTCACTTAGGCTGTTACTTTTGTCCAGAAGCACTCAGAAACAAGTTTCCAAGCCAGAAACATGTACTTTGCTGAAGTCTATAGTAGCAAGGCAGTTTCTTGTGGTTTTCATCACTAGTTGCTCAGAAAACAGCAACATGTCACTTTTAGTGTTTTCAGGGCCCGAAAAGCATTTTGACAGCATGTTGTCACTTAGACTGTTACTTTTGTCCAGAAGCACCCAGAAATGAGTTTCCAAGCCAGAAACGTGTACTTTGCTGAAGTCTATAGTAGCAAGGCAGTTTCTTGTGGTTTTCATCACTAGTTGCTCAGAAAACAGCAACATGTCACTTTTAGTGTTTTCAGGGCCCGAAAAGCATTTTGACAGCATGTTGTCACTTAGGCTGTTACTTTTGTCCAGAAGCACTCAGAAACAAGTTTCCAAGCCAGAAACATGTACTTTGCTGAAGTCTATAGTAGCAAGGCAGTTTCTTGTGGTTTTCATCACTAGTTGCTCAGAAAACAGCAACATGTCACTTTTAGTGTTTTCAGGGCCCGAAAAGCATTTTGACAGCATGTTGTCACTTAGGCTGTTACTTTTGTCCAGAAGCACTCAGAAACAAGTTTCCAAGCCAGAAACATGTACTTTGCTGAAGTCTATAGTAGCAAGGCAGTTTCTTGTGGTTTTCATCACTAGTTGCTCAGAAAACAGCAACATGTCACTTTTAGTGTTTTCAGGGCCCGAAAAGCATTTTGACAGCATGTTGTCACTTAGGCTGTTACTTTTGTCCAGAAGCACTCAGAAACAAGTTTCCAAGCCAGAAACATGTACTTTGCTGAAGTCTATAGTAGCAAGGCAGTTTCTTGTGGTTTTCATCACTAGTTGCTCAGAAAACAGCAACATGTCACTTTTAGTGTTTTCAGGGCCCGAAAAGCATTTTGACAGCATGTTGTCACTTAGGCTGTTACTTTTGTCCAGAAGCACTCAGAAACAAGTTTCCAAGCCAGAAACATGTACTTTGCTGAAGTCTATAGTAGCAAGGCAGTTTCTTGTGGTTTTCATCACTAGTTGCTCAGAAAACAGCAACATGTCACTTTTAGTGTTTTCAGGCCCGAAAAGCATTTTGACAGCATGTTGTCACTTAGGCTGTTACTTTTGTCCAGAAGCACTCAGAAACAAGTTTCCAAGCCAGAAACATGTACTTTGCTGAAGTCTATAGTAGCAAGGCAGTTTCTTCTGGTTTTCATCACTAGTTGGTCAGAAAACAGCAACATGTCACTTTTAGTGTTTTCAGGGCCCGAAAAGCATTTTGACAGCATGTTGTCACTTAGGCTGTTACTTTTGTCCAGAAGCACTCAGAAACAAGTTTCCAAGCCAGAAACATGTACTTTGCTGAAGTCTATAGTAGCAAGGCAGTTTCTTGTGGTTTTCATCACTAGTTGGTCAGAAAACAGCAACATGTCACTTTTAGTGTTTTCAGGGCCCGAAAAGCATTTTGACAGCATGTTGTCACTTAGGCTGTTACTTTTGTCCAGAAGCACTCAGAAACAAGTTTCCAAGCCAGAAACATGTACTTTGCTGAAGTCTATAGTAGCAAGGCAGTTTCTTCTGGTTTTCATCACTAGTTGGTCAGAAAACAGCAACATGTCACTTTTAGTGTTTTCAGGGCCCGAAAAGCATTTTGACAGCATGTTGTCACTTAGGCTGTTACTTTTGTCCAGAAGCACTCAGAAACAAGTTTCCAAGCCAGAAACATGTACTTTGCTGAAGTCTATAGTAGCAAGGCAGTTTCTTGTGGTTTTCATCACTAGTTGCTCAGAAAACAGCAACATGTCACTTTTAGTGTTTTCAGGGCCAGAAAAGCATTTTGACAGCATGTTGTCACTTAGGCTGTTACTTTTGTCCAGAAGCACTCAGAAACAAGTTTCCAAGCCAGAAACATGTACTTTGCTGAAGTCTATAGTAGCAAGGCAGTTTCTTGTGGTTTTCATCACTAGTTGCTCAGAAAACAGCAACATGTCACTTTTAGTGTTTTCAGGGCCCGAAAAGCATTTTGACAGCATGTTGTCACTTAGACTGTTACTTTTGTCCAGAAGCACCCAGAAATGAGTTTCCAAGCCAGAAACGTGTACTTTGGTGAAGTCTATAGTAGCAAGGCAGTTTCTTCTGGTTTTCATCACTAGTTGGTCAGAAAACAGCAACATGTCACTTTTAGTGTTTTCAGGGCCCGAAAAGCATTTTGACAGCATGTTGTCACTTAGACTGTTACTTTTGTCCAGAAGCACCCAGAAATGAGTTTCCAAGCCAGAAACGTGTACTTTGGTGAAGTCTATAGTAGCAAGGCAGTTTCTTCTGGTTTTCATCACTAGTTGGTCAGAAAACAGCAACATGTCACTTTTAGTGTTTTCAGGGCCCGAAAAGCATTTTGACAGCATGTTGTCACTTAGGCTGTTACTTTTCACCAGAAGCACTCAGAAACGAGTTTCCAAGCCAGAAACATGTACTTTGCTGAAGTCTATAGTAGCAAGGCAGTTTCTTGTGGTTTTCATCACTAGTTGCTCAGAAAACAGCAACATGTCACTTTTAGTGTTTTCAGGGCCCGAAAAGCATTTTGACAGCATGTTGTCACTTAGGCTGTTACTTTTGTCCAGAAGCACTCAGAAACAAGTTTCCAAGCCAGAAACATGTACTTTGCTGAAGTCTATAGTAGCAAGGCAGTTTCTTCTGGTTTTCATCACTAGTTGCTCAGAAAACAGCAACATGTCACTTTTAGTGTTTTCAGGGCCCGAAAAGCATTTTGACAGCATGTTGTCACTTAGGCTGTTACTTTTGTCCAGAAGCACTCAGAAACAAGTTTCCAAGCCAGAAACATGTACTTTGCTGAAGTCTATAGTAGCAAGGCAGTTTCTTGTGGTTTTCATCACTAGTTGCTCAGAAAACAGCAACATGTCACTTTTAGTGTTTTCAGGGCCCGAAAAGCATTTTGACAGCATGTTGTCACTTAGGCTGTTACTTTTGTCCAGAAGCACTCAGAAACAAGTTTCCAAGCCAGAAACATGTACTTTGCTGAAGTCTATAGTAGCAAGGCAGTTTCTTGTGGTTTTCATCACTAGTTGCTCAGAAAACAGCAACATGTCACTTTTAGTGTTTTCAGGGCCCGAAAAGCATTTTGACAGCATGTTGTCACTTAGACTGTTACTTTTGTCCAGAAGCACCAGAAATGAGTTTCCAAGCCAGAAACGTGTACTTTGGTGAAGTCTATAGTAGCAAGGCAGTTTCTTCTGGTTTTCATCACTAGTTGGTCAGAAAACAGCAACATGTCACTTTTAGTGTTTTCAGGGCCCGAAAAGCATTTTGACAGCATGTTGTCACTTAGACTGTTACTTTTGTCCAGAAGCACCCAGAAACTGAGTTTCCAAGCCAGAAACAGTGTACTTTGGCTGAAGTCTATAGTAGCAAGGCAGTTTCTTCTGGTTTTCATCACTAGTTGGCTCAGAAAACAGCAACATGTCACTTTAGTGTTTTCAGGGCCCGAAAAGCATTTTGACAGCATGTTGTCACTTAGGCTGTTACTTTTCACCAGAAGCACTCAGAAACGAGTTTCCAAGCCAGAAACATGTACTTTGCTGAAGTCTATAGTAGCAAGGCAGTTTCTTGTGGTTTTCATCACTAGTTGCTCAGAAAACAGCAACATGTCACTTTTAGTGTTTTCAGGGCCCGAAAAGCATTTTGACAGCATGTTGTCACTTAGGCTGTTACTTTTGTCCAGAAGCACTCAGAAACAAGTTTCCAAGCCAGAAACATGTACTTTGCTGAAGTCTATAGTAGCAAGGCAGTTTCTTGTGGTTTTCATCACTAGTTGCTCAGAAAACAGCAACATGTCACTTTTAGTGTTTTCAGGGCCCGAAAAGCATTTTGACAGCATGTTGTCACTTAGGCTGTTACTTTTGTCCAGAAGCACTCAGAAACAAGTTTCCAAGCCAGAAACATGTACTTTGCTGAAGTCTATAGTAGCAAGGCAGTTTCTTGTGGTTTTCATCACTAGTTGCTCAGAAAACAGCAACATGTCACTTTTAGTGTTTTCAGGGCCCGAAAAGCATTTTGACAGCATGTTGTCACTTAGGCTGTTACTTTTGTCCAGAAGCACTCAGAAACAAGTTTCCAAGCCAGAAACATGTACTTTGCTGAAGTCTATAGTAGCAAGGCAGTTTCTTGTGGTTTTCATCACTAGTTGCTCAGAAAACAGCAACATGTCACTTTTAGTGTTTTCAGGGCCCGAAAAGCATTTTGACAGCATGTTGTCACTTAGGCTGTTACTTTTTACCAGAAGCACTCAGAAACAAGTTTCCAAGCCAGAAACATGTACTTTGCTGAAGTCTATAGTAGCAAGGCAGTTTCTTGTGGTTTTCATCACTAGTTGCTCAGAAAACAGCAACATGTCACTTTTAGTGTTTTCAGGGCCCGAAAAGCATTTTGACAGCATGTTGTCACTTAGGCTGTTACTTTTGTCCAGAAGCACTCAGAAACAAGTTTCCAAGCCAGAAACATGTACTTTGCTGAAGTCTATAGTAGCAAGGCAGTTTCTTCTGGTTTTCATCACTAGTTGCTCAGAAAACAGCAACATGTCACTTTTAGTGTTTTCAGGGCCCGAAAAGCATTTTGACAGCATGTTGTCACTTAGGCTGTTACTTTTGTCCAGAAGCACTCAGAAACAAGTTTCCAAGCCAGAAACATGTACTTTGCTGAAGTCTATAGTAGCAAGGCAGTTTCTTGTGGTTTTCATCACTAGTTGCTCAGAAAACAGCAACATGTCACTTTTAGTGTTTTCAGGGCCCGAAAAGCATTTTGACAGCATGTTGTCACTTAGACTGTTACTTTTGTCCAGAAGCACCCAGAAATGAGTTTCCAAGCCAGAAACGTGTACTTTGCTGAAGTCTATAGTAGCAAGGCAGTTTCTTGTGGTTTTCATCACTAGTTGCTCAGAAAACAGCAACATGTCACTTTTAGTGTTTTCAGGGCCCGAAAAGCATTTTGACAGCATGTTGTCACTTAGGCTGTTACTTTTGTCCAGAAGCACTCAGAAACAAGTTTCCAGCCAGAAACATGTACTTTGCTGAAGTCTATAGTAGCAAGGCAGTTTCTTGTGGTTTTCATCACTAGTTGCTCAGAAAACAGCAACATGTCACTTTTAGTGTTTTCAGGGCCCGAAAAGCATTTTGACAGCATGTTGTCACTTAGGCTGTTACTTTTGTCCAGAAGCACTCAGAAACAAGTTTCCAAGCCAGAAACATGTACTTTGCTGAAGTCTATAGTAGCAAGGCAGTTTCTTGTGGTTTTCATCACTAGTTGCTCAGAAAACAGCAACATGTCACTTTTAGTGTTTTCAGGGCCCGAAAAGCATTTTGACAGCATGTTGTCACTTAGGCTGTTACTTTTGTCCAGAAGCACTCAGAAACAAGTTTCCAAGCCAGAAACATGTACTTTGCTGAAGTCTATAGTAGCAAGGCAGTTTCTTGTGGTTTTCATCACTAGTTGCTCAGAAAACAGCAACATGTCACTTTTAGTGTTTTCAGGGCCCGAAAAGCATTTTGACAGCATGTTGTCACTTAGGCTGTTACTTTTGTCCAGAAGCACTCAGAAACAAGTTTCCAAGCCAGAAACATGTACTTTGCTGAAGTCTATAGTAGCAAGGCAGTTTCTTGTGGTTTTCATCACTAGTTGCTCAGAAAACAGCAACATGTCACTTTTAGTGTTTTCAGGGCCCGAAAAGCATTTTGACAGCATGTTGTCACTTAGGCTGTTACTTTTGTCCAGAAGCACTCAGAAACAAGTTTCCAAGCCAGAAACATGTACTTTGCTGAAGTCTATAGTAGCAAGGCAGTTTCTTCTGGTTTTCATCACTAGTTGGTCAGAAAACAGCAACATGTCACTTTTAGTGTTTTCAGGGCCCGAAAAGCATTTTGACAGCATGTTGTCACTTAGGCTGTTACTTTTGTCCAGAAGCACTCAGAAACAAGTTTCCAAGCCAGAAACATGTACTTTGCTGAAGTCTATAGTAGCAAGGCAGTTTCTTGTGGTTTTCATCACTAGTTGCTCAGAAAACAGCAACATGTCACTTTTAGTGTTTTCAGGGCCCGAAAAGCATTTTGACAGCATGTTGTCACTTAGGCTGTTACTTTTGTCCAGAAGCACTCAGAAACAAGTTTCCAAGCCAGAAACATGTACTTTGCTGAAGTCTATAGTAGCAAGGCAGTTTCTTCTGGTTTTCATCACTAGTTGGTCAGAAAACAGCAACATGTCACTTTTAGTGTTTTCAGGGCCCGAAAAGCATTTTGACAGCATGTTGTCACTTAGGCTGTTACTTTTGTCCAGAAGCACTCAGAAACAAGTTTCCAAGCCAGAAACATGTACTTTGCTGAAGTCTATAGTAGCAAGGCAGTTTCTTGTGGTTTTCATCACTAGTTGCTCAGAAAACAGCAACATGTCACTTTAGTGTTTTCAGGGCCAGAAAAGCATTTTGACAGCATGTTGTCACTTAGGCTGTTACTTTTGTCCAGAAGCACTCAGAAACAAGTTTCCAAGCCAGAAACATGTACTTTGCTGAAGTCTATAGTAGCAAGGCAGTTTCTTGTGGTTTTCATCACTAGTTGCTCAGAAAACAGCAACATGTCACTTTTAGTGTTTTCAGGGCCCGAAAAGCATTTTGACAGCATGTTGTCACTTAGACTGTTACTTTTGTCCAGAAGCACCCAGAAATGAGTTTCCAAGCCAGAAACGTGTACTTTGGTGAAGTCTATAGTAGCAAGGCAGTTTCTTCTGGTTTTCATCACTAGTTGGTCAGAAAACAGCAACATGTCACTTTTAGTGTTTTCAGGGGCCCGAAAAGCATTTTGACAGCATGTTGTCACTTAGACTGTTACTTTTGTCCAGAAGCACCCAGAAATGAGTTTCCAAGCCAGAAACGTGTACTTTGGTGAAGTCTATAGTAGCAAGGCAGTTTCTTCTGGTTTTCATCACTAGTTGGTCAGAAAACAGCAACATGTCACTTTTAGTGTTTTCAGGGCCCGAAAAGCATTTTGACAGCATGTTGTCACTTAGGCTGTTACTTTTCACCAGAAGCACTCAGAAACGAGTTTCCAAGCCAGAAACATGTACTTTGCTGAAGTCTATAGTAAGCAAGGCAGTTTCTTGTGGTTTTCATCACTAGTTGCTCAGAAAACAGCAACATGTCACTTTTAGTGTTTTCAGGGCCCGAAAAGCATTTTGACAGCATGTTGTCACTTAGGCTGTTACTTTTGTCCAGAAGCACTCAGAAACAAGTTTCCAAGCCAGAAACATGTACTTTGCTGAAGTCTATAGTAGCAAGGCAGTTTCTTCTGGTTTTCATCACTAGTTGCTCAGAAAACAGCAACATGTCACTTTTAGTGTTTTCAGGGCCCGAAAAGCATTTTGACAGCATGTTGTCCCTTAGGCTGTTACTTTTGTCCAGAAGCACTCAGAAACAAGTTTCCAAGCCAGAAACATGTACTTTGCTGAAGTCTATAGTAGCAAGGCAGTTTCTTGTGGTTTTCATCACTAGTTGCTCAGAAAACAGCAAACATGTCACTTTTAGTGTTTTCAGGGCCAAAAGCATTTTGACAGCATGTTGTCACTTAGGCTGTTACTTTTGTCCAGAAGCACTCAGAAACAAGTTTCCAAGCCAGAAACATGTACTTTGCTGAAGTCTATAGTAGCAAGGCAGTTTCTTGTGGTTTTCATCACTAGTTGCTCAGAAAACAGCAACATGTCACTTTTAGTGTTTTCAGGGCCCGAAAAGCATTTTGACAGCATGTTGTCACTTAGACTGTTACTTTTGTCCAGAAGCACCCAGAAATGAGTTTCCAAGCCAGAAACGTGTACTTTGGTGAAGTCTATAGTAGCAAGGCAGTTTCTTCTGGTTTTCATCACTAGTTGGTCAGAAAACAGCAACATGTCACTTTTAGTGTTTTCAGGGCCCGAAAAGCATTTTGACAGCATGTTGTCACTTAGACTGTTACTTTTGTCCAGAAGCACCCAGAAATGAGTTTCCAAGCCAGAAACGTGTACTTTGGTGAAGTCTATAGTAGCAAGGCAGTTTCTTCTGGTTTCATCACTAGTTGGTCAGAAAACAGCAACATGTCACTTTTAGTGTTTTCAGGGCCCGAAAAGCATTTTGACAGCATGTTGTCACTTAGGCTGTTACTTTTCACCAGAAGCACTCAGAAACGAGTTTCCAAGCCAGAAACATGTACTTTGCTGAAGTCTATAGTAGCAAGGCAGTTTCTTGTGGTTTTCATCACTAGTTGCTCAGAAAACAGCAACATGTCACTTTTAGTGTTTTCAGGGCCAGAAAAGCATTTTGACAGCATGTTGTCACTTAGGCTGTTACTTTTGTCCAGAAGCACTCAGAAACAAGTTTCCAAGCCAGAAACATGTACTTTGCTGAAGTCTATAGTAGCAAGGCAGTTTCTTGTGGTTTTCATCACTAGTTGCTCAGAAAACAGCAACATGTCACTTTTAGTGTTTTCAGGGCCCGAAAAGCATTTTGACAGCATGTTGTCACTTAGGCTGTTACTTTTGTCCAGAAGCACTCAGAAACAAGTTTCCAAGCCAGAAACATGTACTTTGCTGAAGTCTATAGTAGCAAGGCAGTTTCTTGTGGTTTTCATCACTAGTTGCTCAGAAAACAGCAACATGTCACTTTTAGTGTTTTCAGGGCCCGAAAAGCATTTTGACAGCATGTTGTCACTTAGGCTGTTACTTTTGTCCAGAAGCACTCAGAAACAAGTTTCCAAGCCAGAAACATGTACTTTGCTGAAGTCTATAGTAGCAAGGCAGTTTCTTGTGGTTTTCATCACTAGTTGCTCAGAAAACAGCAACATGTCACTTTTAGTGTTTTCAGGGCCCGAAAAGCATTTTGACAGCATGTTGTCACTTAGGCTGTTACTTTTTACCAGAAGCACTCAGAAACGAGTTTCCAAGCCAGAAACATGTACTTTGCTGAAGTCTATAGTAGCAAGGCAGTTTCTTGTGGTTTTCATCACTAGTTGCTCAGAAAACAGCAACATGTCACTTTTAGTGTTTTCAGGGCCCGAAAAGCATTTTGACAGCATGTTGTCACTTAGGCTGTTACTTTTGTCCAGAAGCACTCAGAAACAAGTTTCCAAGCCAGAAACATGTACTTTGCTGAAGTCTATAGTAGCAAGGCAGTTTCTTCTGGTTTTCATCACTAGTTGCTCAGAAAACAGCAACATGTCACTTTTAGTGTTTTCAGGGCCCGAAAAGCATTTTGACAGCATGTTGTCACTTAGGCTGTTACTTTTGTCCAGAAGCACTCAGAAACAAGTTTCCAAGCCAGAAACATGTACTTTGCTGAAGTCTATAGTAGCAAGGCAGTTTCTTGTGGTTTTCATCACTAGTTGCTCAGAAAACAGCAACATGTCACTTTTAGTGTTTTCAGGGCCCGAAAAGCATTTTGACAGCATGTTGTCACTTAGACTGTTACTTTTGTCCAGAAGCACCCAGAAATGAGTTTCCAAGCCAGAAACGTGTACTTTGCTGAAGTCTATAGTAGCAAGGCAGTTTCTTGTGGTTTTCATCACTAGTTGCTCAGAAAACAGCAACATGTCACTTTTAGTGTTTTCAGGGCCCGAAAAGCATTTTGACAGCATGTTGTCACTTAGGCTGTTACTTTTGTCCAGAAGCACTCAGAAACAAGTTTCCAAGCCAGAAACATGTACTTTGCTGAAGTCTATAGTAGCAAGGCAGTTTCTTGTGGTTTTCATCACTAGTTGCTCAGAAAACAGCAACATGTCACTTTTAGTGTTTTCAGGGCCCGAAAAGCATTTTGACAGCATGTTGTCACTTAGGCTGTTACTTTTGTCCAGAAGCACTCAGAAACAAGTTTCCAAGCCAGAAACATGTACTTTGCTGAAGTCTATAGTAGCAAGGCAGTTTCTTGTGGTTTTCATCACTAGTTGCTCAGAAAACAGCAACATGTCACTTTTAGTGTTTTCAGGGCCCGAAAAGCATTTTGACAGCATGTTGTCACTTAGGCTGTTACTTTTGTCCAGAAGCACTCAGAAACAAGTTTCCAAGCCAGAAACATGTACTTTGCTGAAGTCTATAGTAGCAAGGCAGTTTCTTGTGGTTTTCATCACTAGTTGCTCAGAAAACAGCAACATGTCACTTTTAGTGTTTTCAGGGCCCGAAAAGCATTTTGACAGCATGTTGTCACTTAGGCTGTTACTTTTGTCCAGAAGCACTCAGAAACAAGTTTCCAAGCCAGAAACATGTACTTTGCTGAAGTCTATAGTAGCAAGGCAGTTTCTTGTGGTTTTCATCACTAGTTGCTCAGAAAACAGCAACATGTCACTTTTAGTGTTTTCAGGGCCCGAAAAGCATTTTGACAGCATGTTGTCACTTAGGCTGTTACTTTTGTCCAGAAGCACTCAGAAACAAGTTTCCAAGCCAGAAACATGTACTTTGCTGAAGTCTATAGTAGCAAGGCAGTTTCTTCTGGTTTTCATCACTAGTTGGTCAGAAAACAGCAACATGTCACTTTTAGTGTTTTCAGGGCCCGAAAAGCATTTTGACAGCATGTTGTCACTTAGGCTGTTACTTTTGTCCAGAAGCACTCAGAAACAAGTTTCCAAGCCAGAAACATGTACTTTGCTGAAGTCTATAGTAGCAAGGCAGTTTCTTGTGGTTTTCATCACTAGTTGGTCAGAAAACAGCAACATGTCACTTTTAGTGTTTTCAGGGCCCGAAAAGCATTTTGACAGCATGTTGTCACTTAGGCTGTTACTTTTGTCCAGAAGCACTCAGAAACAAGTTTCCAAGCCAGAAACATGTACTTTGCTGAAGTCTATAGTAGCAAGGCAGTTTCTTCTGGTTTTCATCACTAGTTGGTCAGAAAACAGCAACATGTCACTTTTAGTGTTTTCAGGGCCCGAAAAGCATTTTGACAGCATGTTGTCACTTAGGCTGTTACTTTTGTCCAGAAGCACTCAGAAACAAGTTTCCAAGCCAGAAACATGTACTTTGCTGAAGTCTATAGTAGCAAGGCAGTTTCTTGTGGTTTTCATCACTAGTTGCTCAGAAAACAGCAACATGTCACTTTTAGTGTTTTCAGGGCCAGAAAAGCATTTTGACAGCATGTTGTCACTTAGGCTGTTACTTTTGTCCAGAAGCACTCAGAAACAAGTTTCCAAGCCAGAAACATGTACTTTGCTGAAGTCTATAGTAGCAAGGCAGTTTCTTGTGGTTTTCATCACTAGTTGCTCAGAAAACAGCAACATGTCACTTTTAGTGTTTTCAGGGCCCGAAAAGCATTTTGACAGCATGTTGTCACTTAGACTGTTACTTTTGTCCAGAAGCACCCAGAAATGAGTTTCCAAGCCAGAAACGTGTACTTTGGTGAAGTCTATAGTAGCAAGGCAGTTTCTTCTGGTTTTCATCACTAGTTGGTCAGAAAACAGCAACATGTCACTTTTAGTGTTTTCAGGGCCCGAAAAGCATTTTGACAGCATGTTGTCACTTAGACTGTTACTTTTGTCCAGAAGCACCCAGAAATGAGTTTCCAAGCCAGAAACGTGTACTTTGGTGAAGTCTATAGTAGCAAGGCAGTTTCTTCTGGTTTTCATCACTAGTTGGTCAGAAAACAGCAACATGTCACTTTTAGTGTTTTCAGGGGCCCGAAAAGCATTTTGACAGCAT
>NW_027556859.1:0-90690 GCF_041903045.1 Epinephelus lanceolatus | reverse complement strand
CATGCTCTCAAAATGCTTTTCGAGGCCTGAAAACACTAAAAGTGACATGATGCTGTTTTCTGAACAACTAGTGATGGAAACCAGAGTAAACTGCCTTGCTACTATGGAATTCACCAAACCACATGTTTCTGGCTTGGAAACTTGCTTCTGAGTGCTTCTGGTCAAAAGTAACAGCCTAAGTGACAACATGCTCTCAAAATGCTTTTCGAGGCCTGAAAACACCAAAAGTGACATGATGCTGTTTTCTGAACAACTAGTGATGGAAACCAGAGGAAACTGCCTTGCTACTATAGAATTCACCAAACCACATGTTTCTGGCTTGGAAACTTGCTTCTGAGTGCTTCTGGTCAAAAGTAACAGCCTAAGTGACAATATGCTCTCAAAATGCTTTTCGAGGCCTGAAAACACCAAAAGTGACATGATGCTGTTTTCGGACAAACTAGTGATGAAAACCAGAGGAAACTGCCTTGCTACTATGGAATTCACCAAACCACATGTTTCTGGCTTGGAAACTTGCTTCTGAGTGCTTCTGGTCAAAAGTAACAGCCTAAGTGACAACATGCTCTCAAAATGCTTTTCGAGGCCTGAAAACACCAAAAGTGACATGATGCTGTTTTCTGAACAACTAGTGATGGAAACCAGAGGAAACTGCCTTGCTACTATAGAATTCACCAAACCACATGTTTCTGGCTTGGAAACTTGCTTCTGAGTGCTTCTGGTCAAAAGTAACAGCCTAAGTAACAATATGCTCTCAAAATGCTTTTCGAGGCCTGAAAACACCAAAAGTGACATGATGCTGTTTCGGACCAACTAGTGATGAAAACCAGAGGAAACTACCTTGCTACTATGGAATTCACCAAACCACATGTTTCTGGCTTGGAAACTTGCTTCTGAGTGCTTCTGGTCAAAAGTAACAGCCTAAGTGACAAAATGCTCTCAAAATGCTTTTCGAGGCCTGAAAACACCAAAAGTGACATGATGCTGTTTTCAGACCAACTAGTGATGGAAACCAGAGTAAACTGCCTTGCTACTATGGAATTCACCAAACCACATGTTTCTGGCTTGGAAACTTGCTTCTGAGTGCTTCTGGTCAAAAGTAACAGCCTAAGTGACAACATGCTGTCAAAATGCTTTTCGAGGCCTGAAAACACTAAAAGTGACATGATGCTGTTTTCTGAACAACTAGTGATGGAAACCAGAGGAAACTGCCTTGTTACTATGGAATTAACCAAACCACATGTTTCTGGCTTGGAAACTTGCTTCTGAGTGCTTCTGGTCAAAAGTAACAGCCTAAGTGACAACATGCTCTCAAAATGCTTTTCGAGGCCTGAAAACACTAAAAGTGACATGATGCTGTTTCTGAACAACTAGTGATGGAAACCAGAGGAAACTGCCTTGCTACTATAGAATTCACCAAACCACATGTTTCTGGCTTGGAAACTTGCTTCTGAGTGCTTCTGGTCAAAAGTAACAGCCTAAGTGACAATATGCTCTCAAAATGCTTTTCGAGGCCTGAAAACACCAAAAGTGACATGATGCTGTTTTCGGACCAACTAGTGATGAAAACCAGAGGAAACTGCCTTGCTACTATGGAATTCACCAAACCACATGTTTCTGGCTTGGAAACTTGCTTCTGAGTGCTTCTGGTCAAAAGTAACAGCCTAAGTGACAAAATGCTCTCAAAATGCTTTTCGAGGCCTGAAAACACCAAAAGTGACATGATGCTGTTTTCTGAACAACTAGTGATGGAAACCAGAGGAAACTGCCTTGCTACTATAGAATTCACCAAACCACATGTTTCTGGCTTGGAAACTTGCTTCTGAGTGCTTCTAATCAAAAGTAACAGCCTAAGTGACAACATGCTCTCAAAATGCTTTTCGAGGCCTGAAAACACTAAAAGTGACATGATGCTGTTTTCTGAACAACTAGTGATGGAAAGCAGAGGAAACTGCCTTGCTACTATGGAATTCACCAAACCACATGTTTCTGGCTTGGAAACTTGCTTCTGAGTGCTTCTGGTCAAAAGTAACAGCCTAAGTGACAACATGCTCTCAAAATGCTTTTCGAGGCCTGAAAACACCAAAAGTGACATGATGCTGTTTTCTGAACAACTAGTGATGAAAACCAGAGGAAACTGCCTTGCTACTATGGAATTCACCAAACCACATGTTTCTGGCTTGGAAACTTGCTTCTGAGTGCTTCTGGTCAAAAGTAACAGCCTAAGTGACAACATGCTCTCAAAATGCTTTTCGAGGCCTGAAAACACCAAAAGTGACATGATGCTGTTTTCTGAACAACTAGTGATGGAAACCAGAGGAAACTGCCTTGCTACTATGGAATTCACCAAACCACATGTTTCTGGCTTGGAAACTTGCTTCTGAGTGCTTCTGGTCAAAAGTAACAGCCTAAGTGACAACATGCTCTCAAAATGCTTTTCGAGGCCTGAAAACACCAAAAGTGACATGATGCTGTTTTCTGAACAACTAGTGATGGAAACCAGAGGAAACTGCCTTGCTACTATAGAATTCACCAAACCACATGTTTCTGGCTTGGAAACTTGCTTCTGAGTGCTTCTGGTCAAAAGTAACAGCCTAAGTGACAACATGCTCTCAAAATGCTTTTCGAGGCCTGAAAACACCAAAAGTGACATGATGCTGTTTTCTGAACAACTAGTGATGGAAACCAGAGGAAACTGCCTTGCTACTATGGAATTCACCAAACCACATGTTTCTGGCTTGGAAACTTGCTTCTGAGTGCTTCTGGTCAAAAGTAACAGCCTAAGTGACAACATGCTCTCAAAATGCTTTTCGAGGCCTGAAAACACCAAAAGTGACATGATGCTGTTTTCTGAACAACTAGTGATGGAAACCAGAGGAAACTGCCTTGCTACTATGGAATTCACCAAACCACATGTTTCTGGCTTGGAAACTTGCTTCTGAGTGCTTCTGGTCAAAAGTAACAGCCTAAGTGACAACATGCTCTCAAAATGCTTTTCGAGGCCTGAAAACACCAAAAGTGACATGATGCTGTTTTCTGAACAACTAGTGATGGAAACCAGAGGAAACTGCCTTGCTACTATAGAATTCACCAAACCACATGTTTCTGGCTTGGAAACTTGCTTCTGAGTGCTTCTGGTCAAAAGTAACAGCCTAAGTGACAACATGCTCTCAAAATGCTTTTCGAGGCCTGAAAACACCAAAAGTGACATGATGCTGTTTTCGGAACAACTAGTGATGAAAACCAGAGTAAACTGCCTTGCTACTATGGAATTCACCAAACCACATGTTTCTGGCTTGGAAACTTGCTTCTGAGTGCTTCTGGTCAAAAGTAACAGCCTAAGTGACAACATGCTCTCAAAATGCTTTTCGAGGCCTGAAAACACCAAAAGTGACATGATGCTGTTTTCTGAACAACTAGTGATGGAAAGCAGAGGAAACTGCCTTGCTACTATAGAATTCACCAAACCACATGTTTCTGGCTTGGAAACTTGCTTCTGAGTGCTTCTGGTCAAAAGTAACAGCCTAAGTGACAACATGCTCTCAAAATGCTTTTCGAGGCCTGAAAACACCAAAAGTGACATGATGCTGTTTTCTGAACAACTAGTGATGGAAACCAGAGGAAACTGCCTTGCTACTATAGAATTCACCAAACCACATGTTTCTGGCTTGGAAACTTGCTTCTGAGTGCTTCTGGTCAAAAGTAACAGCCTAAGTGACAACATGCTCTCAAAATGCTTTTCGAGGCCTGAAAACACCAAAAGTGACATGATGCTGTTTTCGGAACAACTAGTGATGGAAACCAGAGGAAACTGCCTTGCTACTATGGAATTCACCAAACCACATGTTTCTGGCTTGGAAACTTGTTTCTGAGTGCTTCTGGTCAAAAGTAACAGCCTAAGTGACAACATGCTCTCAAAATGCTTTTCGAGGCCTGAAAACACCAAAAGTGACATGATGCTGTTTTCTGAACAACTAGTGATGAAAACCAGAGGAAACTGCCTTGCTACTATGGAATTCACCAAACCACATGTTTCTGGCTTGGAAACTTGTTTCTGAGTGCTTCTGGTCAAAAGTAACAGCCTAAGTGACAACATGCTCTCAAATGCTTTTCGAGGCCTGAAAACACCAAAAGTGACATGATGCTGTTTTCGGACCAACTAGTGATGAAAACCAGAGGAAACTACCTTGCTACTATGGAATTCACCAAACCACATGTTTCTGGCTTGGAAACTTGCTTCTGAGTGCTTCTGGTCAAAAGTAACAGCCTAAGTGACAAAATGCTCTCAAAATGCTTTTCGAGGCCTGAAAACACCAAAAGTGACATGATGCTGTTTTCTGAACAACTAGTGATGGAAACCAGAGGAAACTGCCTTGCTACTATAGAATTCACCAAACCACATGTTTCTGGCTTGGAAACTTGCTTCTGAGTGCTTCTGGTCAAAAGTAACAGCCTAAGTGACAACATGCTCTCAAAATGCTTTTCGAGGCCTGAAAACACCAAAAGTGACATGATGCTGTTTTCTGAACAACTAGTGATGGAAACCAGAGGAAACTGCCTTGCTACTATAGAATTCACCAAACCACATGTTTCTGGCTTGGAAACTTGCTTCTGAGTGCTTCTGGTCAAAAGTAACAGCCTAAGTGACAACATGCTCTCAAAATGCTTTTCGAGGCCTGAAAACACCAAAAGTGACATGATGCTGTTTTCGGAACAACTAGTGATGAAAACCAGAGTAAACTGCCTTGCTACTATGGAATTCACCAAACCACATGTTTCTGGCTTGGAAACTTGCTTCTGAGTGCTTCTGGTCAAAAGTAACAGCCTAAGTGACAACATGCTCTCAAAATGCTTTTCGAGGCCTGAAAACACCAAAAGTGACATGATGCTGTTTTCTGAACAACTAGTGATGGAAAGCAGAGGAAACTGCCTTGCTACTATAGAATTCACCAAACCACATGTTTCTGGCTTGGAAACTTGCTTCTGAGTGCTTCTGGTCAAAAGTAACAGCCTAAGTGACAACATGCTCTCAAAATGCTTTTCGAGGCCTGAAAACACCAAAAGTGACATGATGCTGTTTTCTGAACAACTAGTGATGGAAACCAGAGGAAACTGCCTTGCTACTATAGAATTCACCAAACCACATGTTTCTGGCTTGGAAACTTGCTTCTGAGTGCTTCTGGTCAAAAGTAACAGCCTAAGTGACAACATGCTCTCAAAATGCTTTTCGAGGCCTGAAAACACCAAAAGTGACATGATGCTGTTTTCGGAACAACTAGTGATGGAAACCAGAGGAAACTGCCTTGCTACTATGGAATTCACCAAACCACATGTTTCTGGCTTGGAAACTTGTTTCTGAGTGCTTCTGGTCAAAAGTAACAGCCTAAGTGACAACATGCTCTCAAAATGCTTTTCGAGGCCTGAAAACACCAAAAGTGACATGATGCTGTTTTCTGAACAACTAGTGATGAAAACCAGAGGAAACTGCCTTGCTACTATGGAATTCACCAAACCACATGTTTCTGGCTTGGAAAACTTGTTTCTGAGTGCTTCTGGTCAAAAGTAACAGCCTAAGTGACAACATGCTCTCAAAATGCTTTTCGAGGCCTGAAAACACCAAAAGTGACATGATGCTGTTTTCGGACCAACTAGTGATGAAACCAGAGGAAACTACCTTGCTACTATGGAATTCACCAAACCACATGTTTCTGGCTTGGAAACTTGCTTCTGAGTGCTTCTGGTCAAAAGTAACAGCCTAAGTGACAAAATGCTCTCAAAATGCTTTTCGAGGCCTGAAAACACCAAAAGTGACATGATGCTGTTTTCTGAACAACTAGTGATGGAAACCAGAGGAAACTGCCTTGCTACTATAGAATTCACCAAACCACATGTTTCTGGCTTGGAAACTTGCTTCTGAGTGCTTCTGGTCAAAAGTAACAGCCTAAGTGACAACATGCTCTCAAAATGCTTTTCGAGGCCTGAAAACACCAAAAGTGACATGATGCTGTTATCTGAACAACTAGTGATGGAAACCAGAGGAAACTGCCTTGCTACTATGGAATTCACCAAACCACATGTTTCTGGCTTGGAAATTTGTTTCTGAGTGCTTCTGGTCAAAAGTAACAGCCTAAGTGACAACATGCTCTCAAAATGCTTTTCGAGGCCTGAAAACACTAAAAGTGACATGATGCTGTTTTCTGAACAACTAGTGATGGAAACCAGAGTAAACTGCCTTGCTACTATGGAATTCACCAAACCACATGTTTCTGGCTTGGAAACTTGCTTCTGAGTGCTTCTGGTCAAAAGTAACAGCCTAAGTGACAACATGCTCTCAAAATGCTTTTCGAGGCCTGAAAACACCAAAAGTGACATGATGCTGTTTTCTGAACAACTAGTGATGGAAACCAGAGGAAACTGCCTTGCTACTATAGAATTCACCAAACCACATGTTTCTGGCTTGGAAACTTGCTTCTGAGTGCTTCTGGTCAAAAGTAACAGCCTAAGTGACAATATGCTCTCAAAATGCTTTTCGAGGCCTGAAAACACCAAAAGTGACATGATGCTGTTTTCGGACAAACTAGTGATGAAAACCAGAGGAAACTGCCTTGCTACTATGGAATTCACCAAACCACATGTTTCTGGCTTGGAAACTTGCTTCTGAGTGCTTCTGGTCAAAAGTAACAGCCTAAGTGACAACATGCTCTCAAAATGCTTTTCGAGGCCTGAAAACACCAAAAGTGACATGATGCTGTTTTCTGAACAACTAGTGATGGAAACCAGAGGAAACTGCCTTGCTACTATAGAATTCACCAAACCACATGTTTCTGGCTTGGAAACTTGCTTCTGAGTGCTTCTGGTCAAAAGTAACAGCCTAAGTAACAATATGCTCTCAAAATGCTTTTCGAGGCCTGAAAACACCAAAAGTGACATGATGCTGTTTTCGGACCAACTAGTGATGAAAACCAGAGGAAACTACCTTGCTACTATGGAATTCACCAAACCACATGTTTCTGGCTTGGAAACTTGCTTCTGAGTGCTTCTGGTCAAAAGTAACAGCCTAAGTGACAAAATGCTCTCAAAATGCTTTTCGAGGCCTGAAAACACCAAAAGTGACATGATGCTGTTTTCAGACCAACTAGTGATGGAAACCAGAGTAAACTGCCTTGCTACTATGGAATTCACCAAACCACATGTTTCTGGCTTGGAAACTTGCTTCTGAGTGCTTCTGGTCAAAAGTAACAGCCTAAGTGACAACATGCTGTCAAAATGCTTTTCGAGGCCTGAAAACACTAAAAGTGACATGATGCTGTTTTCTGAACAACTAGTGATGGAAACCAGAGGAAACTGCCTTGTTACTATGGAATTAACCAAACCACATGTTTCTGGCTTGGAAACTTGCTTCTGAGTGCTTCTGGTCAAAAGTAACAGCCTAAGTGACAACATGCTCTCAAAATGCTTTTCGAGGCCTGAAAACACTAAAAGTGACATGATGCTGTTTTCTGAACAACTAGTGATGGAAACCAGAGGAAACTGCCTTGCTACTATAGAATTCACCAAACCACATGTTTCTGGCTTGGAAACTTGCTTCTGAGTGCTTCTGGTCAAAAGTAACAGCCTAAGTGACAAAATGCTCTCAAAATGCTTTTCGAGGCCTGAAAACACCAAAAGTGACATGATGCTGTTTTCTGAACAACTAGTGATGGAAACCAGAGGAAACTGCCTTGCTACTATAGAATTCACCAAACCACATGTTTCTGGCTTGGAAACTTGCTTCTGAGTGCTTCTGGTCAAAAGTAACAGCCTAAGTGACAACATGCTCTCAAAATGCTTTTCGAGGCCTGAAAACACCAAAAGTGACATGATGCTGTTATCTGAACAACTAGTGATGGAAACCAGAGGAAACTGCCTTGCTACTATGGAATTCACCAA
This sequence comes from Epinephelus lanceolatus, assembly GCF_041903045.1. NCBI lineage: Eukaryota > Metazoa > Chordata > Actinopteri > Perciformes > Serranidae > Epinephelus > Epinephelus lanceolatus. The sequence goes on along the minus strand of NW_027556859.1, from coordinate 82,764 downwards.
ACCACATGTTTCTGGCTTGGAAATTTGTTTCTGAGTGCTTCTGGTCAAAAGTAACAGCCTAAGTGACAACATGCTCTCAAAATGCTTTTCGAGGCCTGAAAACACTAAAAGTGACATGATGCTGTTTTCTGAACAACTAGTGATGGAAACCAGAGTAAACTGCCTTGCTACTATGGAATTCACCAAACCACATGTTTCTGGCTTGGAAACTTGCTTCTGAGTGCTTCTGGTCAAAAGTAACAGCCTAAGTGACAACATGCTCTCAAAATGCTTTTCGAGGCCTGAAAACACCAAAAGTGACATGATGCTGTTTTCTGAACAACTAGTGATGGAAACCAGAGGAAACTGCCTTGCTACTATAGAATTCACCAAACCACATGTTTCTGGCTTGGAAACTTGCTTCTGAGTGCTTCTGGTCAAAAGTAACAGCCTAAGTGACAATATGCTCTCAAAATGCTTTTCGAGGCCTGAAAACACCAAAAGTGACATGATGCTGTTTTCGGACAAACTAGTGATGAAAACCAGAGGAAACTGCCTTGCTACTATGGAATTCACCAAACCACATGTTTCTGGCTTGGAAACTTGCTTCTGAGTGCTTCTGGTCAAAAGTAACAGCCTAAGTGACAACATGCTCTCAAAATGCTTTTCGAGGCCTGAAAACACCAAAAGTGACATGATGCTGTTTTCTGAACAACTAGTGATGGAAACCAGAGGAAACTGCCTTGCTACTATAGAATTCACCAAACCACATGTTTCTGGCTTGGAAACTTGCTTCTGAGTGCTTCTGGTCAAAAGTAACAGCCTAAGTAACAATATGCTCTCAAAATGCTTTTCGAGGCCTGAAAACACCAAAAGTGACATGATGCTGTTTTCGGACCAACTAGTGATGAAAACCAGAGGAAACTACCTTGCTACTATGGAATTCACCAAACCACATGTTTCTGGCTTGGAAACTTGCTTCTGAGTGCTTCTGGTCAAAAGTAACAGCCTAAGTGACAAAATGCTCTCAAAATGCTTTTCGAGGCCTGAAAACACCAAAAGTGACATGATGCTGTTTTCAGACCAACTAGTGATGGAAACCAGAGTAAACTGCCTTGCTACTATGGAATTCACCAAACCACATGTTTCTGGCTTGGAAACTTGCTTCTGAGTGCTTCTGGTCAAAAGTAACAGCCTAAGTGACAACATGCTGTCAAAATGCTTTTCGAGGCCTGAAAACACTAAAAGTGACATGATGCTGTTTTCTGAACAACTAGTGATGGAAACCAGAGGAAACTGCCTTGTTACTATGGAATTAACCAAACCACATGTTTCTGGCTTGGAAACTTGCTTCTGAGTGCTTCTGGTCAAAAGTAACAGCCTAAGTGACAACATGCTCTCAAAATGCTTTTCGAGGCCTGAAAACACTAAAAGTGACATGATGCTGTTTTCTGAACAACTAGTGATGGAAACCAGAGGAAACTGCCTTGCTACTATAGAATTCACCAAACCACATGTTTCTGGCTTGGAAACTTGCTTCTGAGTGCTTCTGGTCAAAAGTAACAGCCTAAGTGACAATATGCTCTCAAAATGCTTTTCGAGGCCTGAAAACACCAAAAGTGACATGATGCTGTTTTCGGACCAACTAGTGATGAAAACCAGAGGAAACTGCCTTGCTACTATGGAATTCACCAAACCACATGTTTCTGGCTTGGAAACTTGCTTCTGAGTGCTTCTGGTCAAAAGTAACAGCCTAAGTGACAAAATGCTCTCAAAATGCTTTTCGAGGCCTGAAAACACCAAAAGTGACATGATGCTGTTTTCTGAACAACTAGTGATGGAAACCAGAGGAAACTGCCTTGCTACTATAGAATTCACCAAACCACATGTTTCTGGCTTGGAAACTTGCTTCTGAGTGCTTCTAATCAAAAGTAACAGCCTAAGTGACAACATGCTCTCAAAATGCTTTTCGAGGCCTGAAAACACTAAAAGTGACATGATGCTGTTTTCTGAACAACTAGTGATGGAAAGCAGAGGAAACTGCCTTGCTACTATGGAATTCACCAAACCACATGTTTCTGGCTTGGAAACTTGCTTCTGAGTGCTTCTGGTCAAAAGTAACAGCCTAAGTGACAACATGATCTCAAAATGCTTTTCGAGGCCTGAAAACACCAAAAGTGACATGATGCTGTTTTCTGAACAACTAGTGATGAAAACCAGAGGAAACTGCCTTGCTACTATGGAATTCACCAAACCACATGTTTCTGGCTTGGAAACTTGCTTCTGAGTGCTTCTGGTCAAAAGTAACAGCCTAAGTGACAACATGCTCTCAAAATGCTTTTCGAGGCCTGAAAACACCAAAAGTGACATGATGCTGTTTTCTGAACAACTAGTGATGGAAACCAGAGGAAACTGCCTTGCTACTATGGAATTCACCAAACCACATGTTTCTGGCTTGGAAACTTGCTTCTGAGTGCTTCTGGTCAAAAGTAACAGCCTAAGTGACAACATGCTCTCAAAATGCTTTTCGAGGCCTGAAAACACCAAAAGTGACATGATGCTGTTTTCTGAACAACTAGTGATGGAAACCAGAGGAAACTGCCTTGCTACTATAGAATTCACCAAACCACATGTTTCTGGCTTGGAAACTTGCTTCTGAGTGCTTCTGGTCAAAAGTAACAGCCTAAGTGACAACATGCTCTCAAAATGCTTTTCGAGGCCTGAAAACACCAAAAGTGACATGATGCTGTTTTCTGAACAACTAGTGATGGAAACCAGAGGAAACTGCCTTGCTACTATGGAATTCACCAAACCACATGTTTCTGGCTTGGAAACTTGCTTCTGAGTGCTTCTGGTCAAAAGTAACAGCCTAAGTGACAACATGCTCTCAAAATGCTTTTCGAGGCCTGAAAACACCAAAAGTGACATGATGCTGTTTTCTGAACAACTAGTGATGGAAACCAGAGGAAACTGCCTTGCTACTATAGAATTCACCAAACCACATGTTTCTGGCTTGGAAACTTGCTTCTGAGTGCTTCTGGTCAAAAGTAACAGCCTAAGTGACAACATGCTCTCAAAATGCTTTTCGAGGCCTGAAAACACCAAAAGTGACATGATGCTGTTTTCTGAACAACTAGTGATGGAAACCAGAGGAAACTGCCTTGCTACTATAGAATTCACCAAACCACATGTTTCTGGCTTGGAAACTTGCTTCTGAGTGCTTCTGGTCAAAAGTAACAGCCTAAGTGACAACATGCTCTCAAAATGCTTTTCGAGGCCTGAAAACACCAAAAGTGACATGATGCTGTTTTCGGAACAACTAGTGATGAAAACCAGAGTAAACTGCCTTGCTACTATGGAATTCACCAAACCACATGTTTCTGGCTTGGAAACTTGCTTCTGAGTGCTTCTGGTCAAAAGTAACAGCCTAAGTGACAACATGCTCTCAAAATGCTTTTCGAGGCCTGAAAACACCAAAAGTGACATGATGCTGTTTTCAGACCAACTAGTGATGAAAACCAGAGGAAACTGCCTTGCTACTATGGAATTCACCAAACCACATGTTTCTGGCTTGGAAACTTGTTTCTGAGTGCTTCTGGTCAAAAGTAACAGCCTAAGTGACAACATGCTCTCAAAATACTTTTCGAGGCCTGAAAACACCAAAAGTGACATGATGCTGTTTTCTGAACAACTAGTGATGGAAACCAGAGGAAACTGCCTTGCTACTATAGAATTCGCCAAACCACATGTTTCTGGCTTGGAAACTTGCTTCTGAGTGCTTCTGGTCAAAAGTAACAGCCTAAGTGACAACATGCTCTCAAAATGCTCTTCGAGGCCTGAAAACACCAAAAGTGACATGATGCTGTTTTCTGAACAACTAGTGATGGAAACCAGAGGAAACTGCCTTGCTACTATAGAATTCACCAAACCACATGTTTCTGGCTTGGAAACTTGCTTCTGAGTGCTTCTGGTCAAAAGTAACAGCCTAAGTGACAACATGCTCTCAAAATGCTTTTCGAGGCCTGAAAACACCAAAAGTGACATGATGCTGTTTTCGGAACAACTAGTGATGGAAACCAGAGGAAACTGCCTTGCTACTATAGAATTCACCAAACCACATGTTTCTGGCTTGGAAACTTGCTTCTGAGTGCTTCTGGTCAAAAGTAACAGCCTAAGTGACAACATGCTCTCAAAATGCTTTTCGAGGCCTGAAAACACCAAAAGTGACATGATGCTGTTTTCGGAACAACTAGTGATGGAAACCAGAGGAAACTGCCTTGCTACTATAGAATTCACCAAACCACATGTTTCTGGCTTGGAAACTTGCTTCTGAGTGCTTCTGGTCAAAAGTAACAGCCTAAGTGACAACATGCTCTCAAAATGCTTTTCGAGGCCTGAAAACACCAAAAGTGACATGATGCTGTTTTCAGACCAACTAGTGATGAAAACCAGAGGAAACTGCCTTGCTACTATGGAATTCACCAAACCACATGTTTCTGGCTTGGAAACTTGTTTCTGAGTGCTTCTGGTCAAAAGTAACAGCCTAAGTGACAACATGCTCTCAAAATGCTTTTCGAGGCCTGAAAACACTAAAAGTGACATGATGCTGTTTTCTGAACAACTAGTGATGGAAACCAGAGGAAACTGCCTTGCTACTATGGAATTCACCAAACCACATGTTTCTGGCTTGGAAACTTGTTTCTGAGTGCTTCTGGTCAAAAGTAACAGCCTAAGTGACAACATGCTCTCAAAATGCTTTTCGAGGCCTGAAAACACCAAAAGTGACATGATGCTGTTTTCTGAACAACTAGTCATGGAAACCAGAGTAAACTGCCTTGCTACTATGGAATTCACCAAACCACATGTTTCTGGCTTGGAAACTTGCTTCTGAGTGCTTCTGGTCAAAAGTAACAGCCTAAGTGACAACATGCTCTCAAAATGCTTTTCGAGGCCTGAAAACACCAAAAGTGACATGATGCTGTTTTCTGAACAACTAGTGATGGAAAGCAGAGGAAACTGCCTTGCTACTATAGAATTCACCAAACCACATGTTTCTGGCTTGGAAACTTGCTTCTGAGTGCTTCTGGTCAAAAGTAACAGCCTAAGTGACAACATGCTCTCAAAATGCTTTTCGAGGCCTGAAAACACCAAAAGTGACATGATGCTGTTTTCTGAACAACTAGTGATGGAAACCAGAGGAAACTGCCTTGCTACTATAGAATTCACCAAACCACATGTTTCTGGCTTGGAAACTTGCTTCTGAGTGCTTCTGGTCAAAAGTAACAGCCTAAGTGACAACATGCTCTCAAAATGCTTTTCGAGGCCTGAAAACACCAAAAGTGACATGATGCTGTTTTCTGAACAACTAGTGATGAAAACCAGAGGAAACTGCCTTGCTACTATGGAATTCACCAAACCACATGTTTCTGGCTTGGAAACTTGTTTCTGAGTGCTTCTGGTCAAAAGTAACAGCCTAAGTGACAACATGCTCTCAAAATGCTTTTCGAGGCCTGAAAACACCAAAAGTGACATGATGCTGTTTTCGGACCAACTAGTGATGAAAACCAGAGGAAACTACCTTGCTACTATGGAATTCACCAAACCACATGTTTCTGGCTTGGAAACTTGCTTCTGAGTGCTTCTGGTCAAAAGTAACAGCCTAAGTGACAAAATGCTCTCAAAATGCTTTTCGAGGCCTGAAAACACCAAAAGTGACATGATGCTGTTTTCTGAACAACTAGTGATGGAAACCAGAGGAAACTGCCTTGCTACTATAGAATTCACCAAACCACATGTTTCTGGCTTGGAAACTTGCTTCTGAGTGCTTCTGGTCAAAAGTAACAGCCTAAGTGACAACATGCTCTCAAAATGCTTTTCGAGGCCTGAAAACACCAAAAGTGACATGATGCTGTTATCTGAACAACTAGTGATGGAAACCAGAGGAAACTGCCTTGCTACTATGGAATTCACCAAACCACATGTTTCTGGCTTGGAAATTTGTTTCTGAGTGCTTCTGGTCAAAAGTAACAGCCTAAGTGACAACATGCTCTCAAAATGCTTTTCGAGGCCTGAAAACACTAAAAGTGACATGATGCTGTTTTCTGAACAACTAGTGATGGAAACCAGAGTAAACTGCCTTGCTACTATGGAATTCACCAAACCACATGTTTCTGGCTTGGAAACTTGCTTCTGAGTGCTTCTGGTCAAAAGTAACAGCCTAAGTGACAACATGCTCTCAAAATGCTTTTCGAGGCCTGAAAACACCAAAAGTGACATGATGCTGTTTTCTGAACAACTAGTGATGGAAACCAGAGGAAACTGCCTTGCTACTATAGAATTCACCAAACCACATGTTTCTGGCTTGGAAACTTGCTTCTGAGTGCTTCTGGTCAAAAGTAACAGCCTAAGTGACAATATGCTCTCAAAATGCTTTTCGAGGCCTGAAAACACCAAAAGTGACATGATGCTGTTTTCGGACAAACTAGTGATGAAAACCAGAGGAAACTGCCTTGCTACTATGGAATTCACCAAACCACATGTTTCTGGCTTGGAAACTTGCTTCTGAGTGCTTCTGGTCAAAAGTAACAGCCTAAGTGACAACATGCTCTCAAAATGCTTTTCGAGGCCTGAAAACACCAAAAGTGACATGATGCTGTTTTCTGAACAACTAGTGATGGAAACCAGAGGAAACTGCCTTGCTACTATAGAATTCACCAAACCACATGTTTCTGGCTTGGAAACTTGCTTCTGAGTGCTTCTGGTCAAAAGTAACAGCCTAAGTAACAATATGCTCTCAAAATGCTTTTCGAGGCCTGAAAACACCAAAAGTGACATGATGCTGTTTTCGGACCAACTAGTGATGAAAACCAGAGGAAACTACCTTGCTACTATGGAATTCACCAAACCACATGTTTCTGGCTTGGAAACTTGCTTCTGAGTGCTTCTGGTCAAAAGTAACAGCCTAAGTGACAAAATGCTCTCAAAATGCTTTTCGAGGCCTGAAAACACCAAAAGTGACATGATGCTGTTTTCTGAACAACTAGTGATGGAAACCAGAGGAAACTGCCTTGCTACTATGGAATTCACCAAACCACATGTTTCTGGCTTGGAAACTTGCTTCTGAGTGCTTCTGGTCAAAAGTAACAGCCTAAGTGACAACATGCTGTCAAAATGCTTTTCGAGGCCTGAAAACACTAAAAGTGACATGATGCTGTTTTCTGAACAACTAGTGATGGAAACCAGAGGAAACTGCCTTGTTACTATGGAATTAACCAAACCACATGTTTCTGGCTTGGAAACTTGCTTCTGAGTGCTTCTGGTCAAAAGTAACAGCCTAAGTGACAACATGCTCTCAAAATGCTTTTCGAGGCCTGAAAACACTAAAAGTGACATGATGCTGTTTTCTGAACAACTAGTGATGGAAACCAGAGGAAACTGCCTTGCTACTATAGAATTCACCAAACCACATGTTTCTGGCTTGGAAACTTGCTTCTGAGTGCTTCTGGTCAAAAGTAACAGCCTAAGTGACAATATGCTCTCAAAATGCTTTTCGAGGCCTGAAAACACCAAAAGTGACATGATGCTGTTTTCGGACCAACTAGTGATGAAAACCAGAGGAAACTGCCTTGCTACTATGGAATTCACCAAACCACATGTTTCTGGCTTGGAAACTTGCTTCTGAGTGCTTCTGGTCAAAAGTAACAGCCTAAGTGACAAAATGCTCTCAAAATGCTTTTCGAGGCCTGAAAACACCAAAAGTGACATGATGCTGTTTTCTGAACAACTAGTGATGGAAACCAGAGGAAACTGCCTTGCTACTATAGAATTCACCAAACCACATGTTTCTGGCTTGGAAACTTGCTTCTGAGTGCTTCTAATCAAAAGTAACAGCCTAAGTGACAACATGCTCTCAAAATGCTTTTCGAGGCCTGAAAACACTAAAAGTGACATGATGCTGTTTTCTGAACAACTAGTGATGGAAAGCAGAGGAAACTGCCTTGCTACTATGGAATTCACCAAACCACATGTTTCTGGCTTGGAAACTTGCTTCTGAGTGCTTCTGGTCAAAAGTAACAGCCTAAGTGACAACATGCTCTCAAAATGCTTTTCGAGGCCTGAAAACACCAAAAGTGACATGATGCTGTTTTCTGAACAACTAGTGATGAAAACCAGAGGAAACTGCCTTGCTACTATGGAATTCACCAAACCACATGTTTCTGGCTTGGAAACTTGCTTCTGAGTGCTTCTGGTCAAAAGTAACAGCCTAAGTGACAACATGCTCTCAAAATGCTTTTCGAGGCCTGAAAACACCAAAAGTGACATGATGCTGTTTTCTGAACAACTAGTGATGGAAACCAGAGGAAACTGCCTTGCTACTATGGAATTCACCAAACCACATGTTTCTGGCTTGGAAACTTGCTTCTGAGTGCTTCTGGTCAAAAGTAACAGCCTAAGTGACAACATGCTCTCAAAATGCTTTTCGAGGCCTGAAAACACCAAAAGTGACATGATGCTGTTTTCTGAACAACTAGTGATGGAAACCAGAGGAAACTGCCTTGCTACTATGGAATTCACCAAACCACATGTTTCTGGCTTGGAAACTTGCTTCTGAGTGCTTCTGGTCAAAAGTAACAGCCTAAGTGACAACATGCTCTCAAAATGCTTTTCGAGGCCTGAAAACACCAAAAGTGAACATGATGCTGTTTTCTGAACAACTAGTGATGGAAACCAGAGGAAACTGCCTTGCTACTATAGAATTCACCAAACCACATGTTTCTGGCTTGGAAACTTGCTTCTGAGTGCTTCTGGTCAAAAGTAACAGCCTAAGTGACAAACATGCTCTCAAAATGCTTTTCGAGCCTGAAAAACACCAAAAGTGACATGATGCTGTTTTCTGAACAACTAGTGATGGAAACCAGAGGAAACTGCCTTGCTACTATGGAATTCACCAAACACATGTTTCTGGCTTGGAAACTTGCTTCTGAGTGCTTCTGGTCAAAAGTAACAGCCTAAGATGACAACATGCTCTCAAAATGCTTTTCGAGGCCTGAAAACACCAAAAGTGACATGATGCTGTTTTCTGAACAACTAGTGATGGAAACCAGAGGAAACTGCCTTGCTACTATGGAATTCACCAAACCACATGTTTCTGGCTTGGAAACTTGCTTCTGAGTGCTTCTGGTCAAAAGTAACAGCCTAAGTGACAACATGCTCTCAAATGCTTTTCGAGGCCTGAAAAACACCAAAAGTGACATGATGCTGTTTTCTGAACAACTAGTGATGGAAACCAGAGGAAACTGCCTTGCTACTATAGAATTCACCAAACCACATGTTTCTGGCTTGGAAACTTGCTTCTGAGTGCTTCTGGTCAAAAGTAACAGCCTAAGTGACAACATGCTCTCAAAATGCTTTCGAGGCCTGAAAACACCAAAAGTGACATGATGCTGTTTTCTGAACAACTAGTGATGGAAACCAGAGGAAACTGCTTGCTACTATGGAATTCACCAAACCACATGTTTCTGGCTTGGAAACTTGTTTCTGAGTGCTTCTGGTCAAAAAGTAACAGCCTAAGTGACAACATGCTCTCAAAATGCTTTTCGAGGCCTGAAAACACCAAAAGTGACATGATGCTGTTTTCTGAACAACTAGTGATGGAAACCAGAGGAAACTGCCTTGCTACTATAGAATTCACCAAACCACATGTTTCTGGCTTGGAAACTTGCTTCTGAGTGCTTCTGGTCAAAAGTAACAGCCTAAGTGACAACATGCTCTCAAAATGCTTTTCCGAGGCCTGAAAACACTAAAAGTGACATGATGCTGTTTTCTGAACAACTAGTGATGGAAACAGAGGAAACTGCCTTGCTACTAAGAATTCACCAAACACATGTTTCTGGCTTGGAAACTTGCTTCTGAGTGCTTCTGGTCAAAAGTAACAGCCTAAGTGACAACATGCTCTCAAAATGCTTTTCGAGGCCTGAAAACACCAAAAGTTGACATGATGCTGTTTTCTGAACAACTAGTGATGAAAACCAGAGGAAACTGCCTTGCTACTATGGAATTCACCAAACCACATGTTTCTGGCTTGGAAACTTGTTTCTGAGTGCTTCTGGTCAAAAGTAACAGCCTAAGTGACAACATGCTCTCAAAATGCTTTTCGAGGCCTGAAAACACCAAAAGTGACATGATGCTGTTTTCGGACCAACTAGTGATGAAACCAGAGGAAACTACCTTGCTACTATGGAATTCACCAAACCACATGTTTCTGGCTTGGAAACTTGCTTCTGAGTGCTTCTGGTCAAAAGTAACAGCCTAAGTGACAAAATGCTCTCAAAATGCTTTTCGAGGCCTGAAAACACCAAAAGTGACATGATGCTGTTTTCTGAACAACTAGTGATGGAAACCAGAGGGAAACTGCCTTGCTACTATAGAATTCACCAAACCACATGTTTCTGGCTTGGAAACTTGCTTCTGAGTGCTTCTGGTCAAAAGTAACAGCCTAAGTGACAACATGCTCTCAAAATGCTTTTCGAGGCCTGAAAACACCAAAAGTGACATGATGCTGTTATCTGAACAACTAGTGATGGAAACCAGAGGAAACTGCCTTGCTACTATGGAATTCACCAAACCACATGTTTCTGGCTTGGAAATTTGTTTCTGAGTGCTTCTGGTCAAAAGTAACAGCCTAAGTGACAACATGCTCTCAAAATGCTTTTCGAGGCCTGAAAACACTAAAAGTGACATGATGCTGTTTTCTGAACAACTAGTGATGGAAACCAGAGTAAACTGCCTTGCTACTATGGAATTCACCAAACCACATGTTTCTGGCTTGGAAACTTGCTTCTGAGTGCTTCTGGTCAAAAGTAACAGCCTAAGTGACAACATGCTCTCAAAATGCTTTTCGAGGCCTGAAAACACCAAAAGTGACATGATGCTGTTTTCTGAACAACTAGTGATGGAAACCAGAGGAAACTGCCTTGCTACTATAGAATTCACCAAACCACATGTTTCTGGCTTGGAAACTTGCTTCTGAGTGCTTCTGGTCAAAAGTAACAGCCTAAGTGACAATATGCTCTCAAAATGCTTTTCGAGGCCTGAAAACACCAAAAGTGACATGATGCTGTTTTCGGACAAACTAGTGATGAAAACCAGAGGAAACTGCCTTGCTACTATGGAATTCACCAAACCACATGTTTCTGGCTTGGAAACTTGCTTCTGAGTGCTTCTGGTCAAAAGTAACAGCCTAAGTGACAACATGCTCTCAAAATGCTTTTCGAGGCCTGAAAACACCAAAAGTGACATGATGCTGTTTTCTGAACAACTAGTGATGGAAACCAGAGGAAACTGCCTTGCTACTATAGAATTCACCAAACCACATGTTTCTGGCTTGGAAACTTGCTTCTGAGTGCTTCTGGTCAAAAGTAACAGCCTAAGTAACAATATGCTCTCAAAATGCTTTTCGAGGCCTGAAAACACCAAAAGTGACATGATGCTGTTTTCGGACCAACTAGTGATGAAAACCAGAGGAAACTACCTTGCTACTATGGAATTCACCAAACCACATGTTTCTGGCTTGGAAACTTGCTTCTGAGTGCTTCTGGTCAAAAGTAACAGCCTAAGTGACAAAATGCTCTCAAAATGCTTTTCGAGGCCTGAAAACACCAAAAGTGACATGATGCTGTTTTCAGACCAACTAGTGATGGAAACCAGAGTAAACTGCCTTGCTACTATGGAATTCACCAAAACCACATGTTTCTGGCTTGGAAACTTGCTTCTGAGTGCTTCTGGTCAAAAGTAACAGCCTAAGTGACAACATGCTGTCAAAATGCTTTCGAGGCCTGAAAACACTAAAAGTGACATGATGCTGTTTTCTGACAACTAGTGATGGAAACCAGAGGAAACTGCCTTGTTACTATGGAATTAACCAAACCACATGTTTCTGGCTTGGAAACTTGCTTCTGAGTGCTTCTGGTCAAAAGTAACAGCCTAAGTGACAACATGCTCTCAAAATGCTTTTCGAGGCCTGAAAACACTAAAAGTGACATGATGCTGTTTTCTGAACAACTAGTGATGGAAACCAGAGGAAACTGCCTTGCTACTATAGAATTCACCAAACCACATGTTTCTGGCTTGGAAACTTGCTTCTGAGTGCTTCTGGTCAAAAGTAACAGCCTAAGTGACAATATGCTCTCAAAATGCTTTTCGAGGCCTGAAAACACCAAAAGTGACATGATGCTGTTTTCGGACCAACTAGTGATGAAAACCAGAGGAAACTGCCTTGCTACTATGGAATTCACCAAACCACATGTTTCTGGCTTGGAAACTTGCTTCTGAGTGCTTCTGGTCAAAAGTAACAGCCTAAGTGACAAAATGCTCTCAAAATGCTTTTCGAGGCCTGAAAACACCAAAAGTGACATGATGCTGTTTTCTGAACAACTAGTGATGGAAACCAGAGGAAACTGCCTTGCTACTATAGAATTCACCAAACCACATGTTTCTGGCTTGGAAACTTGCTTCTGAGTGCTTCTAATCAAAAGTAACAGCCTAAGTGACAACATGCTCTCAAAATGCTTTTCGAGGCCTGAAAACACTAAAAGTGACATGATGCTGTTTTCTGAACAACTAGTGATGGAAAGCAGAGGAAACTGCCTTGCTACTATGGAATTCACCAAACCACATGTTTCTGGCTTGGAAACTTGCTTCTGAGTGCTTCTGGTCAAAAGTAACAGCCTAAGTGACAACATGCTCTCAAAATGCTTTTCGGGAAGCCCTGAAAACACCAAAAGTGACATGATGCTGTTTTCTGAACAACTAGTGATGAAAACCAGAGGAAACTGCCTTGCTACTATGGAATTCACCAAACCACATGTTTCTGGCTTGGAACTTGCTTCTGAGTGCTTCTGGTCAAAAGTAACAGCCTAAGTGACAACATGCTCTCAAAATGCTTTTCGAGGCCTGAAAACACCAAAAGTGACATGATGCTGTTTCTGAACAACTAGTGATGGAAACCAGAGAAACTCTGCTACTATGGAATTCACCAACCTCATGTTTCTGGCTTGGAAACTGCTCTGAGTGCTTCTGGTCAAAAGTAACAGCCTAAGTGACAACATGCTCTCAAAATGCTTTTCGAGGCCTGAAAACACCAAAAAGTGACATGATGCTGTTTTCTGAACAACTAGTGATGGAAACCAGAGGAAACTGCCTTGCTACTATAGAATTCACCAAACCACATGTTTCTGGCTTGGAAACTTGCTTCTGAGGTGGCTTCTGGTCAAAAGTAACAGCCTAAGTGACAACATGCTCTCAAAATGCTTTTCGAGGCCTGAAAACACCAAAAGTGACATGATGCTGTTTTCTGAACAACTAGTGATGGAAACCAGAGGAAACTGCCTTGCTACTATGGAATTCACCAAACCACATGTTTCTGGCTTGGAAACTTGCCTTCTGAGTGCTTCTGGTCAAAAGTACCAGCCTAAGTGACAACATGCTCTCAAAATGCTTTTCGAGGCCTGAAAACACCAAAAGTGACATGATGCTGTTTTCTGAACAACTAGTGATGGAAACCAGAGGAAACTGCCTTGCTACTATAGAATTCACCAAACCACATGTTTCTGGCTTGGAAACTTGCTTCTGAGTGCTTCCTGGTCAAAAGTAACAGCCTTAAGTGACAACATGCTCTCAAAATGCTTTTCGAGGCCTGAAAACACCAAAAGTGACATGATGCTGTTTTCTGAACAACTAGTGATGGAAACCAGAGGAAACTGCCTTGCTACTATGGAATTCACCAACACCACATGTTTCTGGCTTGGAAACTTGTTTCTGAGTGCTTCTGGTCAAAAGTAACAGCCTAAGTGACAACATGCTCTCAAAATGCTTTTCGAGGCCTGAAAACACCAAAAGTGACATGATGCTGTTTTCTGAACAACTAGTGATGGAAACCAGAGGAAACTGCCTTGCTACTATAGAATTCACCAAACCACATGTTTCTGGCTTGGAAACTTGCTTCTGAGTGCTTCTGGTCAAAAGTAACAGCCTAAGTGACAACATGCTCTCAAAATGCTTTTCGAGGCCTGAAAACACTAAAAGTGACATGATGCTGTTTTCTGAACAACTAGTGATGGAAACCAGAGTAAACTGCCTTGCTACTATAGAATTCACCAAACCACATGTTTCTGGCTTGGAAACTTGCTTCTGAGTGCTTCTGGTCAAAAGTAACAGCCTAAGTGACAACATGCTCTCAAAATGCTTTTCGAGGCCTGAAAACACCAAAAGTGACATGATGCTGTTTTCTGAACAACTAGTGATGGAAACCAGAGGAAACTGCCTTGCTACTATGGAATTCACCAAACCACATGTTTCTGGCTTGGAAACTTGCTTCTGAGTGCTTCAGGTCAAAAGTAACAGCCTAAGTGACAACATGCTCTCAAAATGCTTTTCGAGGCCTGAAAACACCAAAAGTGACATGATGCTGTTTTCTGAACAACTAGTGATGGAAAGCAGAGGAAACTGCCTTGCTACTATAGAATTCACCAAACCACATGTTTCTGGCTTGGAAACTTGCTTCTGAGTGCTTCTGGTCAAAAGTAACAGCCTAAGTGACAACATGCTCTCAAAATGCTTTTCGAGGCCTGAAAACACCAAAAGTGACATGATGCTGTTTTCTGAACAACTAGTGATGGAAACCAGAGGAAACTGCCTTGCTACTATAGAATTCACCAAACCACATGTTTCTGGCTTGGAAACTTGCTTCTGAGTGCTTCTGGTCAAAAGTAACAGCCTAAGTGACAACATGCTCTCAAAATGCTTTTCGAGGCCTGAAAACACCAAAAGTGACATGATGCTGTTTTCGGAACAACTAGTGATGGAAACCAGAGGAAACTGCCTTGCTACTATGGAATTCACCAAACCACATGTTTCTGGCTTGGAAACTTGTTTCTGAGTGCTTCTGGTCAAAAGTAACAGCCTAAGTGACAACATGCTCTCAAAATGCTTTTCGAGGCCTGAAAACACCAAAAGTGACATGATGCTGTTTTCTGAACAACTAGTGATGAAAACCAGAGGAAACTGCCTTGCTACTATGGAATTCACCAAACCACATGTTTCTGGCTTGGAAACTTGTTTCTGAGTGCTTCTGGTCAAAAGTAACAGCCTAAGTGACAACATGCTCTCAAAATGCTTTTCGAGGCCTGAAAACACCAAAAGTGACATGATGCTGTTTTCGGACCAACTAGTGATGAAAACCAGAGGAAACTACCTTGCTACTATGGAATTCACCAAACCACATGTTTCTGGCTTGGAAACTTGCTTCTGAGTGCTTCTGGTCAAAAGTAACAGCCTAAGTGACAATATGCTCTCAAAATGCTTTTCGAGGCCTGAAAACACCAAAAGTGACATGATGCTGTTTTCGGACCAACGAGTGATGAAAACCAGAGGAAACTGCCTTGCTACTATGGAATTCACCAAACCACATGTTTCTGGCTTGGAAACTTGCTTCTGAGTGCTTCTGGTCAAAAGTAACAGCCTAAGTGACAAAATGCTCTCAAAATGCTTTTCGAGGCCTGAAAACACCAAAAGTGACATGATGCTGTTTTCTGAACAACTAGTGATGGAAACCAGAGGAAACTGCCTTGCTACTATAGAATTCACCAAACCACATGTTTCTGGCTTGGAAACTTGCTTCTGAGTGCTTCTAATCAAAAGTAACAGCCTAAGTGACAACATGCTCTCAAAATGCTTTTCGAGGCCTGAAAACACTAAAAGTGACATGATGCTGTTTTCTGAACAACTAGTGATGGAAAGCAGAGGAAACTGCCTTGCTACTATGGAATTCACCAAACCACATGTTTCTGGCTTGGAAACTTGCTTCTGAGTGCTTCTGGTCAAAAGTAACAGCCTAAGTGACAACATGCTCTCAAAATGCTTTTCGAGGCCTGAAAACACCAAAAGTGACATGATGCTGTTTTCTGAACAACTAGTGATGAAAACCAGAGGAAACTGCCTTGCTACTATGGAATTCACCAAACCACATGTTTCTGGCTTGGAAACTTGCTTCTGAGTGCTTCTGGTCAAAAGTAACAGCCTAAGTGACAACATGCTCTCAAAATGCTTTTCGAGGCCTGAAAACACCAAAAGTGACATGATGCTGTTTTCTGAACAACTAGTGATGGAAACCAGAGGAAACTGCCTTGCTACTATGGAATTCACCAAACCACATGTTTCTGGCTTGGAAACTTGCTTCTGAGTGCTTCTGGTCAAAAGTAACAGCCTAAGTGACAACATGCTCTCAAAATGCTTTTCGAGGCCTGAAAACACCAAAAGTGACATGATGCTGTTTTCTGAACAACTAGTGATGGAAACCAGAGGAAACTGCCTTGCTACTATAGAATTCACCAAACCACATGTTTCTGGCTTGGAAACTTGCTTCTGAGTGCTTCTGGTCAAAAGTAACAGCCTAAGTGACAACATGCTCTCAAAATGCTTTTCGAGGCCTGAAAACACCAAAAGTGACATGATGCTGTTTTCTGAACAACTAGTGATGGAAACCAGAGGAAACTGCCTTGCTACTATGGAATTCACCAAACCACATGTTTCTGGCTTGGAAACTTGCTTCTGAGTGCTTCTGGTCAAAAGTAACAGCCTAAGTGACAACATGCTCTCAAAATGCTTTTCGAGGCCTGAAAACACCAAAAGTGACATGATGCTGTTTTCTGAACAACTAGTGATGGAAACCAGAGGAAACTGCCTTGCTACTATAGAATTCACCAAACCACATGTTTCTGGCTTGGAAACTTGCTTCTGAGTGCTTCTGGTCAAAAGTAACAGCCTAAGTGACAACATGCTCTCAAAATGCTTTTCGAGGCCTGAAAACACTAAAAGTGACATGATGCTGTTTTCTGAACAACTAGTGATGGAAAGCAGAGGAAACTGCCTTGCTACTATGGAATTCACCAAACCACATGTTTCTGGCTTGGAAACTTGCTTCTGAGTGCTTCTGGTCAAAAGTAACAGCCTAAGTGACAACATGCTCTCAAAATGCTTTTCGAGGCCTGAAAACACCAAAAGTGACATGATGCTGTTTTCTGAACAACTAGTGATGGAAACCAGAGGAAACTGCCTTGCTACTATGGAATTCACCAAACCACATGTTTCTGGCTTGGAAACTTGCTTCTGAGTGCTTCTGGTCAAAAGTAACAGCCTAAGTGACAACATGCTCTCAAAATGCTTTTCGAGGCCTGAAAACACCAAAAGTGACATGATGCTGTTTTCTGAACAACTAGTGATGGAAACCAGAGGAAACTGCCTTGCTACTATGGAATTCACCAAACCACATGTTTCTGGCTTGGAAACTTGCTTCTGAGTGCTTCTGGTCAAAAGTAACAGCCTAAGTGACAACATGCTCTCAAAATGCTTTTCGAGGCCTGAAAACACCAAAAGTGACATGATGCTGTTTTCTGAACAACTAGTGATGGAAACCAGAGGAAACTGCCTTGCTACTATGGAATTCACCAAACCACATGTTTCTGGCTTGGAAACTTGCTTCTGAGTGCTTCTGGTCAAAAGTAACAGCCTAAGTGACAACATGCTCTCAAAATGCTTTTCGAGGCCTGAAAACACCAAAAGTGACATGATGCTGTTTTCTGAACAACTAGTGATGGAAACCAGAGGAAACTGCCTTGCTACTATAGAATTCACCAAACCACATGTTTCTGGCTTGGAAACTTGCTTCTGAGTGCTTCTGGTCAAAAGTAACAGCCTAAGTGACAACATGCTCTCAAAATGCTTTTCGAGGCCTGAAAACACCAAAAGTGACATGATGCTGTTTTCTGAACAACTAGTGATGGAAACCAGAGGAAACTGCCTTGCTACTATGGAATTCACCAAACCACATGTTTCTGGCTTGGAAACTTGTTTCTGAGTGCTTCTGGTCAAAAGTAACAGCCTAAGTGACAACATGCTCTCAAAATGCTTTTCGAGGCCTGAAAACACCAAAAGTGACATGATGCTGTTTTCTGAACAACTAGTGATGGAAACCAGAGGAAACTGCCTTGCTACTATAGAATTCACCAAACCACATGTTTCTGGCTTGGAAACTTGCTTCTGAGTGCTTCTGGTCAAAAGTAACAGCCTAAGTGACAACATGCTCTCAAAATGCTTTTCGAGGCCTGAAAACACTAAAAGTGACATGATGCTGTTTTCTGAACAACTAGTGATGGAAACCAGAGTAAACTGCCTTGCTACTATAGAATTCACCAAACCACATGTTTCTGGCTTGGAAACTTGCTTCTGAGTGCTTCTGGTCAAAAGTAACAGCCTAAGTGACAACATGCTCTCAAAATGCTTTTCGAGGCCTGAAAACACCAAAAGTGACATGATGCTGTTTTCTGAACAACTAGTGATGGAAACCAGAGGAAACTGCCTTGCTACTATGGAATTCACCAAACCACATGTTTCTGGCTTGGAAACTTGCTTCTGAGTGCTTCAGGTCAAAAGTAACAGCCTAAGTGACAACATGCTCTCAAAATGCTTTTCGAGGCCTGAAAACACCAAAAGTGACATGATGCTGTTTTCTGAACAACTAGTGATGGAAAGCAGAGGAAACTGCCTTGCTACTATAGAATTCACCAAACCACATGTTTCTGGCTTGGAAACTTGCTTCTGAGTGCTTCTGGTCAAAAGTAACAGCCTAAGTGACAACATGCTCTCAAAATGCTTTTCGAGGCCTGAAAACACCAAAAGTGACATGATGCTGTTTTCTGAACAACTAGTGATGGAAACCAGAGGAAACTGCCTTGCTACTATAGAATTCACCAAACCACATGTTTCTGGCTTGGAAACTTGCTTCTGAGTGCTTCTGGTCAAAAGTAACAGCCTAAGTGACAACATGCTCTCAAAATGCTTTTCGAGGCCTGAAAACACCAAAAGTGACATGATGCTGTTTTCGGAACAACTAGTGATGGAAACCAGAGGAAACTGCCTTGCTACTATGGAATTCACCAAACCACATGTTTCTGGCTTGGAAACTTGTTTCTGAGTGCTTCTGGTCAAAAGTAACAGCCTAAGTGACAACATGCTCTCAAAATGCTTTTCGAGGCCTGAAAACACCAAAAGTGACATGATGCTGTTTTCTGAACAACTAGTGATGAAAACCAGAGGAAACTGCCTTGCTACTATGGAATTCACCAAACCACATGTTTCTGGCTTGGAAACTTGTTTCTGAGTGCTTCTGGTCAAAAGTAACAGCCTAAGTGACAACATGCTCTCAAAATGCTTTTCGAGGCCTGAAAACACCAAAAGTGACATGATGCTGTTTTCGGACCAACTAGTGATGAAAACCAGAGGAAACTACCTTGCTACTATGGAATTCACCAAACCACATGTTTCTGGCTTGGAAACTTGCTTCTGAGTGCTTCTGGTCAAAAGTAACAGCCTAAGTGACAATATGCTCTCAAAATGCTTTTCGAGGCCTGAAAACACCAAAAGTGACATGATGCTGTTTTCGGACCAACGAGTGATGAAAACCAGAGGAAACTGCCTTGCTACTATGGAATTCACCAAACCACATGTTTCTGGCTTGGAAACTTGCTTCTGAGTGCTTCTGGTCAAAAGTAACAGCCTAAGTGACAAAATGCTCTCAAAATGCTTTTCGAGGCCTGAAAACACCAAAAGTGACATGATGCTGTTTTCTGAACAACTAGTGATGGAAACCAGAGGAAACTGCCTTGCTACTATAGAATTCACCAAACCACATGTTTCTGGCTTGGAAACTTGCTTCTGAGTGCTTCTAATCAAAAGTAACAGCCTAAGTGACAACATGCTCTCAAAATGCTTTTCGAGGCCTGAAAACACTAAAAGTGACATGATGCTGTTTTCTGAACAACTAGTGATGGAAAGCAGAGGAAACTGCCTTGCTACTATGGAATTCACCAAACCACATGTTTCTGGCTTGGAAACTTGCTTCTGAGTGCTTCTGGTCAAAAGTAACAGCCTAAGTGACAACATGCTCTCAAAATGCTTTTCGAGGCCTGAAAACACCAAAAGTGACATGATGCTGTTTTCTGAACAACTAGTGATGAAAACCAGAGGAAACTGCCTTGCTACTATGGAATTCACCAAACCACATGTTTCTGGCTTGGAAACTTGCTTCTGAGTGCTTCTGGTCAAAAGTAACAGCCTAAGTGACAACATGCTCTCAAAATGCTTTTCGAGGCCTGAAAACACCAAAAGTGACATGATGCTGTTTTCTGAACAACTAGTGATGGAAACCAGAGGAAACTGCCTTGCTACTATGGAATTCACCAAACCACATGTTTCTGGCTTGGAAACTTGCTTCTGAGTGCTTCTGGTCAAAAGTAACAGCCTAAGTGACAACATGCTCTCAAAATGCTTTTCGAGGCCTGAAAACACCAAAAGTGACATGATGCTGTTTTCTGAACAACTAGTGATGGAAACCAGAGGAAACTGCCTTGCTACTATAGAATTCACCAAACCACATGTTTCTGGCTTGGAAACTTGCTTCTGAGTGCTTCTGGTCAAAAGTAACAGCCTAAGTGACAACATGCTCTCAAAATGCTTTTCGAGGCCTGAAAACACCAAAAGTGACATGATGCTGTTTTCTGAACAACTAGTGATGGAAACCAGAGGAAACTGCCTTGCTACTATGGAATTCACCAAACCACATGTTTCTGGCTTGGAAACTTGCTTCTGAGTGCTTCTGGTCAAAAGTAACAGCCTAAGTGACAACATGCTCTCAAAATGCTTTTCGAGGCCTGAAAACACCAAAAGTGACATGATGCTGTTTTCTGAACAACTAGTGATGGAAACCAGAGGAAACTGCCTTGCTACTATAGAATTCACCAAACCACATGTTTCTGGCTTGGAAACTTGCTTCTGAGTGCTTCTGGTCAAAAGTAACAGCCTAAGTGACAACATGCTCTCAAAATGCTTTTCGAGGCCTGAAAACACTAAAAGTGACATGATGCTGTTTTCTGAACAACTAGTGATGGAAAGCAGAGGAAACTGCCTTGCTACTATGGAATTCACCAAACCACATGTTTCTGGCTTGGAAACTTGCTTCTGAGTGCTTCTGGTCAAAAGTAACAGCCTAAGTGACAACATGCTCTCAAAATGCTTTTCGAGGCCTGAAAACACCAAAAGTGACATGATGCTGTTTTCTGAACAACTAGTGATGGAAACCAGAGGAAACTGCCTTGCTACTATGGAATTCACCAAACCACATGTTTCTGGCTTGGAAACTTGCTTCTGAGTGCTTCTGGTCAAAAGTAACAGCCTAAGTGACAACATGCTCTCAAAATGCTTTTCGAGGCCTGAAAACACCAAAAGTGACATGATGCTGTTTTCTGAACAACTAGTGATGGAAACCAGAGGAAACTGCCTTGCTACTATGGAATTCACCAAACCACATGTTTCTGGCTTGGAAACTTGCTTCTGAGTGCTTCTGGTCAAAAGTAACAGCCTAAGTGACAACATGCTCTCAAAATGCTTTTCGAGGCCTGAAAACACCAAAAGTGACATGATGCTGTTTTCTGAACAACTAGTGATGGAAACCAGAGGAAACTGCCTTGCTACTATGGAATTCACCAAACCACATGTTTCTGGCTTGGAAACTTGCTTCTGAGTGCTTCTGGTCAAAAGTAACAGCCTAAGTGACAACATGCTCTCAAAATGCTTTTCGAGGCCTGAAAACACCAAAAGTGACATGATGCTGTTTTCTGAACAACTAGTGATGGAAACCAGAGGAAACTGCCTTGCTACTATAGAATTCACCAAACCACATGTTTCTGGCTTGGAAACTTGCTTCTGAGTGCTTCTGGTCAAAAGTAACAGCCTAAGTGACAACATGCTCTCAAAATGCTTTTCGAGGCCTGAAAACACCAAAAGTGACATGATGCTGTTTTCTGAACAACTAGTGATGGAAACCAGAGGAAACTGCCTTGCTACTATGGAATTCACCAAACCACATGTTTCTGGCTTGGAAACTTGTTTCTGAGTGCTTCTGGTCAAAAGTAACAGCCTAAGTGACAACATGCTCTCAAAATGCTTTTCGAGGCCTGAAAACACCAAAAGTGACATGATGCTGTTTTCTGAACAACTAGTGATGGAAACCAGAGGAAACTGCCTTGCTACTATAGAATTCACCAAACCACATGTTTCTGGCTTGGAAACTTGCTTCTGAGTGCTTCTGGTCAAAAGTAACAGCCTAAGTGACAACATGCTCTCAAAATGCTTTTCGAGGCCTGAAAACACTAAAAGTGACATGATGCTGTTTTCTGAACAACTAGTGATGGAAAGCAGAGGAAACTGCCTTGCTACTATGGAATTCACCAAACCACATGTTTCTGGCTTGGAAACTTGCTTCTGAGTGCTTCTGGTCAAAAGTAACAGCCTAAGTGACAACATGCTCTCAAAATGCTTTTCGAGGCCTGAAAACACCAAAAGTGACATGATGCTGTTTTCTGAACAACTAGTGATGGAAACCAGAGGAAACTGCCTTGCTACTATGGAATTCACCAAACCACATGTTTCTGGCTTGGAAACTTGCTTCTGAGTGCTTCTGGTCAAAAGTAACAGCCTAAGTGACAACATGCTCTCAAAATGCTTTTCGAGGCCTGAAAACACCAAAAGTGACATGATGCTGTTTTCTGAACAACTAGTGATGGAAACCAGAGGAAACTGCCTTGCTACTATGGAATTCACCAAACCACATGTTTCTGGCTTGGAAACTTGCTTCTGAGTGCTTCTGGTCAAAAGTAACAGCCTAAGTGACAACATGCTCTCAAAATGCTTTTCGAGGCCTGAAAACACCAAAAGTGACATGATGCTGTTTTCTGAACAACTAGTGATGGAAACCAGAGGAAACTGCCTTGCTACTATGGAATTCACCAAACCACATGTTTCTGGCTTGGAAACTTGCTTCTGAGTGCTTCTGGTCAAAAGTAACAGCCTAAGTGACAACATGCTCTCAAAATGCTTTTCGAGGCCTGAAAACACCAAAAGTGACATGATGCTGTTTTCTGAACAACTAGTGATGGAAACCAGAGGAAACTGCCTTGCTACTATAGAATTCACCAAACCACATGTTTCTGGCTTGGAAACTTGCTTCTGAGTGCTTCTGGTCAAAAGTAACAGCCTAAGTGACAACATGCTCTCAAAATGCTTTTCGAGGCCTGAAAACACCAAAAGTGACATGATGCTGTTTTCTGAACAACTAGTGATGGAAACCAGAGGAAACTGCCTTGCTACTATGGAATTCACCAAACCACATGTTTCTGGCTTGGAAACTTGTTTCTGAGTGCTTCTGGTCAAAAGTAACAGCCTAAGTGACAACATGCTCTCAAAATGCTTTTCGAGGCCTGAAAACACCAAAAGTGACATGATGCTGTTTTCTGAACAACTAGTGATGGAAACCAGAGGAAACTGCCTTGCTACTATAGAATTCACCAAACCACATGTTTCTGGCTTGGAAACTTGCTTCTGAGTGCTTCTGGTCAAAAGTAACAGCCTAAGTGACAACATGCTCTCAAAATGCTTTTCGAGGCCTGAAAACACTAAAAGTGACATGATGCTGTTTTCTGAACAACTAGTGATGGAAACCAGAGTAAACTGCCTTGCTACTATAGAATTCACCAAACCACATGTTTCTGGCTTGGAAACTTGCTTCTGAGTGCTTCTGGTCAAAAGTAACAGCCTAAGTGACAACATGCTCTCAAAATGCTTTTCGAGGCCTGAAAACACCAAAAGTGACATGATGCTGTTTTCTGAACAACTAGTGATGGAAACCAGAGGAAACTGCCTTGCTACTATGGAATTCACCAAACCACATGTTTCTGGCTTGGAAACTTGCTTCTGAGTGCTTCAGGTCAAAAGTAACAGCCTAAGTGACAACATGCTCTCAAAATGCTTTTCGAGGCCTGAAAACACCAAAAGTGACATGATGCTGTTTTCTGAACAACTAGTGATGGAAAGCAGAGGAAACTGCCTTGCTACTATAGAATTCACCAAACCACATGTTTCTGGCTTGGAAACTTGCTTCTGAGTGCTTCTGGTCAAAAGTAACAGCCTAAGTGACAACATGCTCTCAAAATGCTTTTCGAGGCCTGAAAACACCAAAAGTGACATGATGCTGTTTTCTGAACAACTAGTGATGGAAACCAGAGGAAACTGCCTTGCTACTATAGAATTCACCAAACCACATGTTTCTGGCTTGGAAACTTGCTTCTGAGTGCTTCTGGTCAAAAGTAACAGCCTAAGTGACAACATGCTCTCAAAATGCTTTTCGAGGCCTGAAAACACCAAAAGTGACATGATGCTGTTTTCGGAACAACTAGTGATGGAAACCAGAGGAAACTGCCTTGCTACTATGGAATTCACCAAACCACATGTTTCTGGCTTGGAAACTTGTTTCTGAGTGCTTCTGGTCAAAAGTAACAGCCTAAGTGACAACATGCTCTCAAAATGCTTTTCGAGGCCTGAAAACACCAAAAGTGACATGATGCTGTTTTCTGAACAACTAGTGATGAAAACCAGAGGAAACTGCCTTGCTACTATGGAATTCACCAAACCACATGTTTCTGGCTTGGAAACTTGTTTCTGAGTGCTTCTGGTCAAAAGTAACAGCCTAAGTGACAACATGCTCTCAAAATGCTTTTCGAGGCCTGAAAACACCAAAAGTGACATGATGCTGTTTTCGGACCAACTAGTGATGAAAACCAGAGGAAACTACCTTGCTACTATGGAATTCACCAAACCACATGTTTCTGGCTTGGAAACTTGCTTCTGAGTGCTTCTGGTCAAAAGTAACAGCCTAAGTGACAATATGCTCTCAAAATGCTTTTCGAGGCCTGAAAACACCAAAAGTGACATGATGCTGTTTTCGGACCAACGAGTGATGAAAACCAGAGGAAACTGCCTTGCTACTATGGAATTCACCAAACCACATGTTTCTGGCTTGGAAACTTGCTTCTGAGTGCTTCTGGTCAAAAGTAACAGCCTAAGTGACAAAATGCTCTCAAAATGCTTTTCGAGGCCTGAAAACACCAAAAGTGACATGATGCTGTTTTCTGAACAACTAGTGATGGAAACCAGAGGAAACTGCCTTGCTACTATAGAATTCACCAAACCACATGTTTCTGGCTTGGAAACTTGCTTCTGAGTGCTTCTAATCAAAAGTAACAGCCTAAGTGACAACATGCTCTCAAAATGCTTTTCGAGGCCTGAAAACACTAAAAGTGACATGATGCTGTTTTCTGAACAACTAGTGATGGAAAGCAGAGGAAACTGCCTTGCTACTATGGAATTCACCAAACCACATGTTTCTGGCTTGGAAACTTGCTTCTGAGTGCTTCTGGTCAAAAGTAACAGCCTAAGTGACAACATGCTCTCAAAATGCTTTTCGAGGCCTGAAAACACCAAAAGTGACATGATGCTGTTTTCTGAACAACTAGTGATGAAAACCAGAGGAAACTGCCTTGCTACTATGGAATTCACCAAACCACATGTTTCTGGCTTGGAAACTTGCTTCTGAGTGCTTCTGGTCAAAAGTAACAGCCTAAGTGACAACATGCTCTCAAAATGCTTTTCGAGGCCTGAAAACACCAAAAGTGACATGATGCTGTTTTCTGAACAACTAGTGATGGAAACCAGAGGAAACTGCCTTGCTACTATGGAATTCACCAAACCACATGTTTCTGGCTTGGAAACTTGCTTCTGAGTGCTTCTGGTCAAAAGTAACAGCCTAAGTGACAACATGCTCTCAAAATGCTTTTCGAGGCCTGAAAACACCAAAAGTGACATGATGCTGTTTTCTGAACAACTAGTGATGGAAACCAGAGGAAACTGCCTTGCTACTATAGAATTCACCAAACCACATGTTTCTGGCTTGGAAACTTGCTTCTGAGTGCTTCTGGTCAAAAGTAACAGCCTAAGTGACAACATGCTCTCAAAATGCTTTTCGAGGCCTGAAAACACCAAAAGTGACATGATGCTGTTTTCTGAACAACTAGTGATGGAAACCAGAGGAAACTGCCTTGCTACTATGGAATTCACCAAACCACATGTTTCTGGCTTGGAAACTTGCTTCTGAGTGCTTCTGGTCAAAAGTAACAGCCTAAGTGACAACATGCTCTCAAAATGCTTTTCGAGGCCTGAAAACACCAAAAGTGACATGATGCTGTTTTCTGAACAACTAGTGATGGAAACCAGAGGAAACTGCCTTGCTACTATAGAATTCACCAAACCACATGTTTCTGGCTTGGAAACTTGCTTCTGAGTGCTTCTGGTCAAAAGTAACAGCCTAAGTGACAACATGCTCTCAAAATGCTTTTCGAGGCCTGAAAACACTAAAAGTGACATGATGCTGTTTTCTGAACAACTAGTGATGGAAAGCAGAGGAAACTGCCTTGCTACTATGGAATTCACCAAACCACATGTTTCTGGCTTGGAAACTTGCTTCTGAGTGCTTCTGGTCAAAAGTAACAGCCTAAGTGACAACATGCTCTCAAAATGCTTTTCGAGGCCTGAAAACACCAAAAGTGACATGATGCTGTTTTCTGAACAACTAGTGATGGAAACCAGAGGAAACTGCCTTGCTACTATGGAATTCACCAAACCACATGTTTCTGGCTTGGAAACTTGCTTCTGAGTGCTTCTGGTCAAAAGTAACAGCCTAAGTGACAACATGCTCTCAAAATGCTTTTCGAGGCCTGAAAACACCAAAAGTGACATGATGCTGTTTTCTGAACAACTAGTGATGGAAACCAGAGGAAACTGCCTTGCTACTATGGAATTCACCAAACCACATGTTTCTGGCTTGGAAACTTGCTTCTGAGTGCTTCTGGTCAAAAGTAACAGCCTAAGTGACAACATGCTCTCAAAATGCTTTTCGAGGCCTGAAAAACACCAAAAGTGACATGATGCTGTTTTCTGAACAACTAGTGATGGAAACCAGAGGAAACTGCCTTGCTACTATGGAATTCACCAAACCACATGTTTCTGGCTTGGAAACTTGCTTCTGAGTGCTTCTGGTCAAAAGTAACAGCCTAAGTGACAACATGCTCTCAAAATGCTTTTCGAGGCCTGAAAACACCAAAAGTGACATGATGCTGTTTTCTGAACAACTAGTGATGGAAACCAGAGGAAACTGCCTTGCTACTATAGAATTCACCAAACCACATGTTTCTGGCTTGGAAACTTGCTTCTGAGTGCTTCTGGTCAAAAGTAACAGCCTAAGTGACAACATGCTCTCAAAATGCTTTTCGAGGCCTGAAAACACCAAAAGTGACATGATGCTGTTTTCTGAACAACTAGTGATGGAAACCAGAGGAAACTGCCTTGCTACTATGGAATTCACCAAACCACATGTTTCTGGCTTGGAAACTTGTTTCTGAGTGCTTCTGGTCAAAAGTAACAGCCTAAGTGACAACATGCTCTCAAATGCTTTTCGAGGCCTGAAAACACCAAAAGTGACATGATGCTGTTTTCTGAACAACTAGTGATGGAAACCAGAGGAAACTGCCTTGCTACTATAGAATTCACCAAACCACATGTTTCTGGCTTGGAAACTTGCTTCTGAGTGCTTTCTGGTCAAAAGTAACAGCCTAAGTGACAACATGCTCTCAAAATGCTTTTCGAGGCCTGAAAACACTAAAAGTGACATGATGCTGTTTTCTGAACAACTAGTGATGGAAACCAGAGTAAACTGCCTTGCTACTATAGAATTCACCAAACCACATGTTTCTGGCTTGGAAACTTGCTTCTGAGTGCTTCTGGTCAAAAGTAACAGCCTAAGTGACAACATGCTCTCAAAATGCTTTTCGAGGCCTGAAAACACCAAAAGTGACATGATGCTGTTTTCTGAACAACTAGTGATGGAAACCAGAGGAAACTGCCTTGCTACTATGGAATTCACCAAACCACATGTTTCTGGCTTGGAAACTTGCTTCTGAGTGCTTCAGGTCAAAAGTAACAGCCTAAGTGACAACATGCTCTCAAAATGCTTTTCGAGGCCTGAAAACACCAAAAGTGACATGATGCTGTTTTCTGAACAACTAGTGATGGAAAGCAGAGGAAACTGCCTTGCTACTATAGAATTCACCAAACCACATGTTTCTGGCTTGGAAACTTGCTTCTGAGTGCTTCTGGTCAAAAGTAACAGCCTAAGTGACAACATGCTCTCAAAATGCTTTTCGAGGCCTGAAAACACCAAAAGTGACATGATGCTGTTTTCTGAACAACTAGTGATGGAAACCAGAGGAAACTGCCTTGCTACTATAGAATTCACCAAACCACATGTTTCTGGCTTGGAAACTTGCTTCTGAGTGCTTCTGGTCAAAAGTAACAGCCTAAGTGACAACATGCTCTCAAAATGCTTTTCGAGGCCTGAAAACACCAAAAGTGACATGATGCTGTTTTCGGAACAACTAGTGATGGAAACCAGAGGAAACTGCCTTGCTACTATGGAATTCACCAAACCACATGTTTCTGGCTTGGAAACTTGTTTCTGAGTGCTTCTGGTCAAAAGTAACAGCCTAAGTGACAACATGCTCTCAAAATGCTTTTCGAGGCCTGAAAACACCAAAAGTGACATGATGCTGTTTTCTGAACAACTAGTGATGAAAACCAGAGGAAACTGCCTTGCTACTATGGAATTCACCAAACCACATGTTTCTGGCTTGGAAACTTGTTTCTGAGTGCTTCTGGTCAAAAGTAACAGCCTAAGTGACAACATGCTCTCAAAATGCTTTTCGAGGCCTGAAAACACCAAAAGTGACATGATGCTGTTTTCGGACCAACTAGTGATGAAAACCAGAGGAAACTACCTTGCTACTATGGAATTCACCAAACCACATGTTTCTGGCTTGGAAACTTGCTTCTGAGTGCTTCTGGTCAAAAGTAACAGCCTAAGTGACAATATGCTCTCAAAATGCTTTTCGAGGCCTGAAAACACCAAAAGTGACATGATGCTGTTTTCGGACCAACTAGTGATGAAAACCAGAGGAAACTGCCTTGCTACTATGGAATTCACCAAACCACATGTTTCTGGCTTGGAAACTTGCTTCTGAGTGCTTCTGGTCAAAAGTAACAGCCTAAGTGACAAAATGCTCTCAAAATGCTTTTCGAGGCCTGAAAACACCAAAAGTGACATGATGCTGTTTTCTGAACAACTAGTGATGGAAACCAGAGGAAACTGCCTTGCTACTATAGAATTCACCAAACCACATGTTTCTGGCTTGGAAACTTGCTTCTGAGTGCTTCTAATCAAAAGTAACAGCCTAAGTGACAACATGCTCTCAAAATGCTTTTCGAGGCCTGAAAACACTAAAAGTGACATGATGCTGTTTTCTGAACAACTAGTGATGGAAAGCAGAGGAAACTGCCTTGCTACTATGGAATTCACCAAACCACATGTTTCTGGCTTGGAAACTTGCTTCTGAGTGCTTCTGGTCAAAAGTAACAGCCTAAGTGACAACATGCTCTCAAAATGCTTTTCGAGGCCTGAAAACACCAAAAGTGACATGATGCTGTTTCTGAACAACTAGTGATGAAAACCAGAGGAAACTGCCTTGCTACTATGGAATTCACCAAACCACATGTTTCTGGCTTGGAAACTTGCTTCTGAGTGCTTCTGGTCAAAAGTAACAGCCTAAGTGACAACATGCTCTCAAAATGCTTTTCGAGGCCTGAAAACACCAAAAGTGACATGATGCTGTTTTCTGAACAACTAGTGATGGAAACCAGAGGAAACTGCCTTGCTACTATGGAATTCACCAAACCACATGTTTCTGGCTTGGAAACTTGCTTCTGAGTGCTTCTGGTCAAAAGTAACAGCCTAAGTGACAACATGCTCTCAAAATGCTTTTCGAGGCCTGAAAACACCAAAAGTGACATGATGCTGTTTTCTGAACAACTAGTGATGGAAACCAGAGGAAACTGCCTTGCTACTATAGAATTCACCAAACCACATGTTTCTGGCTTGGAAACTTGCTTCTGAGTGCTTCTGGTCAAAAGTAACAGCCTAAGTGACAACATGCTCTCAAAATGCTTTTCGAGGCCTGAAAACACCAAAAGTGACATGATGCTGTTTTCTGAACAACTAGTGATGGAAACCAGAGGAAACTGCCTTGCTACTATGGAATTCACCAAACCACATGTTTCTGGCTTGGAAACTTGCTTCTGAGTGCTTCTGGTCAAAAGTAACAGCCTAAGTGACAACATGCTCTCAAAATGCTTTTCGAGGCCTGAAAACACCAAAAGTGACATGATGCTGTTTCTGAACAACTAGTGATGGAAACCAGAGGAAACTGCCTTGCTACTATAGAATTCACCAAACCACATGTTTCTGGCTTGGAAACTTGCTTCTGAGTGCTTCTGGTCAAAAGTAACAGCCTAAGTGACAACATGCTCTCAAAATGCTTTTCGAGGCCTGAAAACACCAAAAGTGACATGATGCTGTTTTCTGAACAACTAGTGATGGAAACCAGAGGAAACTGTCTTGCTACTATAGAATTCACCAAACCACATGTTTCTGGCTTGGAAACTTGCTTCTGAGTGCTTCTGGTCAAAAGTAACAGCCTAAGTGACAACATGCTCTCAAATTGCTTTTCGAGGCCTGAAAACACCAAAAGTGACATGATGCTGTTTTCGAACAACTAGTGATGGAAACCAGAGGAAACTGCCTTGCTACTATGGAATTCACCAAACCACATGTTTCTGGCTTGGAAACTTGCTTCTGAGTGCTTCTGGTCAAAAGTAACAGCCTAAGTGACAACATGCTCTCAAAATGCTTTTCGAGGCCTGAAAACACTAAAAGTGACATGATGCTGTTTTCTGAACAACTAGTGATGGAAACCAGAGTAAACTGCCTTGCTACTATAGAATTCACCAAACCACATGTTTCTGGCTTGGAAACTTGCTTCTGAGTGCTTCTGGTCAAAAGTAACAGCCTAAGTGACAACATGCTCTCAAAATGCTTTTCGAGGCCTGAAAACACCAAAAGTGACATGATGCTGTTTTCTGAACAACTAGTGATGGAAACCAGAGGAAACTGCCTTGCTACTATGGAATTCACCAAACCACATGTTTCTGGCTTGGAAACTTGCTTCTGAGTGCTTCTGGTCAAAAGTAACAGCCTAAGTGACAACATGCTCTCAAAATGCTTTTCGAGGCCTGAAAACACCAAAAGTGACATGATGCTGTTTTCTGAACAACTAGTGATGGAAAGCAGAGGAAACTGCCTTGCTACTATAGAATTCACCAAACCACATGTTTCTGGCTTGGAAACTTGCTTCTGAGTGCTTCTGGTCAAAAGTAACAGCCTAAGTGACAACATGCTCTCAAAATGCTTTTCGAGGCCTGAAAACACCAAAAGTGACATGATGCTGTTTTCTGAACAACTAGTGATGGAAACCAGAGGAAACTGCCTTGCTACTATAGAATTCACCAAACCACATGTTTCTGGCTTGGAAACTTGCTTCTGAGTGCTTCTGGTCAAAAGTAACAGCCTAAGTGACAACATGCTCTCAAAATGCTTTTCGAGGCCTGAAAACACCAAAAGTGACATGATGCTGTTTTCGGAACAACTAGTGATGGAAACCAGAGGAAACTGCCTTGCTACTATGGAATTCACCAAACCACATGTTTCTGGCTTGGAAACTTGCTTCTGAGTGCTTCTGGTCAAAAGTAACAGCCTAAGTGACAACATGCTCTCAAAATGCTTTTCGAGGCCTGAAAACACCAAAAGTGACATGATGCTGTTTTCTGAACAACTAGTGATGAAAACCAGAGGAAACTGCCTTGCTACTATGGAATTCACCAAACCACATGTTTCTGGCTTGGAAACTTGTTTCTGAGTGCTTCTGGTCAAAAGTAACAGCCTAAGTGACAACATGCTCTCAAAATGCTTTTCGAGGCCTGAAAACACCAAAAGTGACATGATGCTGTTTTCGGACCAACTAGTGATGAAAACCAGAGGAAACTACCTTGCTACTATGGAATTCACCAAACCACATGTTTCTGGCTTGGAAACTTGCTTCTGAGTGCTTCTGGTCAAAAGTAACAGCCTAAGTGACAAAATGCTCTCAAAATGCTTTTCGAGGCCTGAAAACACCAAAAGTGACATGATGCTGTTTTCTGAACAACTAGTGATGGAAACCAGAGGAAACTGCCTTGCTACTATAGAATTCACCAAACCACATGTTTCTGGCTTGGAAACTTGCTTCTGAGTGCTTCTGGTCAAAAGTAACAGCCTAAGTGACAACATGCTCTCAAAATGCTTTTCGAGGCCTGAAAACACCAAAAGTGACATGATGCTGTTATCTGAACAACTAGTGATGGAAACCAGAGGAAACTGCCTTGCTACTATGGAATTCACCAAACCACATGTTTCTGGCTTGGAAATTTGTTTCTGAGTGCTTCTGGTCAAAAGTAACAGCCTAAGTGACAACATGCTCTCAAAATGCTTTTCGAGGCCTGAAAACACTAAAAGTGACATGATGCTGTTTTCTGAACAACTAGTGATGGAAACCAGAGTAAACTGCCTTGCTACTATGGAATTCACCAAACCACATGTTTCTGGCTTGGAAACTTGCTTCTGAGTGCTTCTGGTCAAAAGTAACAGCCTAAGTGACAACATGCTCTCAAAATGCTTTTCGAGGCCTGAAAACACCAAAAGTGACATGATGCTGTTTTCTGAACAACTAGTGATGGAAACCAGAGGAAACTGCCTTGCTACTATAGAATTCACCAAACCACATGTTTCTGGCTTGGAAACTTGCTTCTGAGTGCTTCTGGTCAAAAGTAACAGCCTAAGTGACAATATGCTCTCAAAATGCTTTTCGAGGCCTGAAAACACCAAAAGTGACATGATGCTGTTTTCGGACAAACTAGTGATGAAAACCAGAGGAAACTGCCTTGCTACTATGGAATTCACCAAACCACATGTTTCTGGCTTGGAAACTTGCTTCTGAGTGCTTCTGGTCAAAAGTAACAGCCTAAGTGACAACATGCTCTCAAAATGCTTTTCGAGGCCTGAAAACACCAAAAGTGACATGATGCTGTTTTCTGAACAACTAGTGATGAAAACCAGAGGAAACTACCTTGCTACTATGGAATTCACCAAACCACATGTTTCTGGCTTGGAAACTTGCTTCTGAGTGCTTCTGGTCAAAAGTAACAGCCTAAGTGACAAAATGCTCTCAAAATGCTTTTCGAGGCCTGAAAACACCAAAAGTGACATGATGCTGTTTTCAGACCAACTAGTGATGGAAACCAGAGTAAACTGCCTTGCTACTATGGAATTCACCAAACCACATGTTTCTGGCTTGGAAACTTGCTTCTGAGTGCTTCTGGTCAAAAGTAACAGCCTAAGTGACAACATGCTGTCAAAATGCTTTTCGAGGCCTGAAAACACTAAAAGTGACATGATGCTGTTTTCTGAACAACTAGTGATGAAACCAGAGGAAACTGCCTTGTTACTATGGAATTAACCAAACCACATGTTTCTGGCTTGGAAACTTGCTTCTGAGTGCTTCTGGTCAAAAGTAACAGCCTAAGTGACAACATGCTCTCAAAATGCTTTTCGAGGCCTGAAAACACTAAAAGTGACATGATGCTGTTTTCTGACAACTAGTGATGGAAACCAGAGGAAACTGCCTTGCTACTATAGAATTCACCAAACCACATGTTTCTGGCTTGGAAACTTGCTTCTGAGTGCTTCTGGTCAAAAGTAACAGCCTAAGTGACAATATGCTCTCAAAATGCTTTTCGAGGCCTGAAAACACCAAAAGTGACATGATGCTGTTTTCGGACCAACTAGTGATGAAAACCAGAGGAAACTGCCTTGCTACTATGGAATTCACCAAACACATGTTTCTGGCTTGGAAACTTGCTTCTGAGTGCTTCTGGTCAAAAGTAACAGCCTAAGTGACAAAATGCTCTCAAAATGCTTTTCGAGGCCTGAAAACACCAAAAGTGACATGATGCTGTTTTCTGAACAACTAGTGATGGAAACCAGAGGAAACTGCCTTGCTACTATAGAATTCACCAAACCACATGTTTCTGGCTTGGAAACTTGCTTCTGAGTGCTTCTAATCAAAAGTAACAGCCTAAGTGACAACATGCTCTCAAAATGCTTTTCGAGGCCTGAAAACACTAAAAGTGACATGATGCTGTTTCTGAACAACTAGTGATGGAAAGCAGAGGAAACTGCCTTGCTACTATGGAATTCACCAAACCACATGTTTCTGGCTTGGAAACTTGCTTCTGAGTGCTTCTGGTCAAAAGTAACAGCCTAAGTGACAACATGCTCTCAAAATGCTTTTCGAGGCCTGAAAACACCAAAAGTGACATGATGCTGTTTTCTGAACAACTAGTGATGAAAACCAGAGGAAACTGCCTTGCTACTATGGAATTCACCAAACCACATGTTTCTGGCTTGGAAACTTGCTTCTGAGTGCTTCTGGTCAAAAGTAACAGCCTAAGTGACAACATGCTCTCAAAATGCTTTTCGAGGCCTGAAAACACCAAAAGTGACATGATGCTGTTTTCTGAACAACTAGTGATGGAAACCAGAGGAAACTGCCTTGCTACTATGGAATTCACCAAACCACATGTTTCTGGCTTGGAAACTTGCTTCTGAGTGCTTCTGGTCAAAAGTAACAGCCTAAGTGACAACATGCTCTCAAAATGCTTTTCGAGGCCTGAAACACCAAAAGTGACATGATGCTGTTTTCTGAACAACTAGTGATGGAAACCAGAGGAAACTGCCTTGCTACTATAGAATTCACCAAACCACATGTTTCTGGCTTGGAAACTTGCTTCTGAGTGCTTCTGGTCAAAAGTAACAGCCTAAGTGACAACATGCTCTCAAAATGCTTTTCGAGGCCTGAAAACACCAAAAGTGACATGATGCTGTTTTCTGAACAACTAGTGATGGAAACCAGAGGAAACTGCCTTGCTACTATGAATTCACCAAACCACATGTTTCTGGCTTGGAAACTTGCTTCTGAGTGCTTCTGGTCAAAAGTAACAGCCTAAGTGACAACATGCTCTCAAAATGCTTTCGAGGCCTGAAAACACCAAAAGTGACATGATGCTGTTTTCTGAACAACTAGTGATGGAAACCAGAGGAAACTGCCTTGCTACTATAGAATTCACCAAACCACATGTTTCTGGCTTGGAAACTTGCTTCTGAGTGCTTCTGGTCAAAAGTAACAGCCTAAGTGACAACATGCTCTCAAAATGCTTTTCGAGGCCTGAAAACACCAAAAGTGACATGATGCTGTTTTCTGAACAACTAGTGATGGAAACCAGAGGAAACTGCCTTGCTACTATAGAATTCACCAAACCACATGTTTCTGGCTTGGAAACTTGCTTCTGAGTGCTTCTGGTCAAAAGTAACAGCCTAAGTGACAACATGCTCTCAAAATGCTTTCGAGGCCTGAAAACACCAAAGTGACATGATGCTGTTTTCGGAACAACTAGTGATGAAAACCAGAGTAAACTGCCTTGCTACTATGGAATTCACCAAACCACATGTTTCTGGCTTGGAAACTTGCTTCTGAGTGCTTCTGGTCAAAAGTAACAGCCTAAGTGACAACATGCTCTCAAAATGCTTTTCGAGGCCTGAAAACACCAAAAGTGACATGATGCTGTTTTCAGACCAACTAGTGATGAAAACCAGAGGAAACTGCCTTGCTACTATGGAATTCACCAAACCACATGTTTCTGGCTTGGAAACTTGTTTCTGAGTGCTTCTGGTCAAAAGTAACAGCCTAAGTGACAACATGCTCTCAAAATACTTTTCGAGGCCTGAAAACACCAAAAGTGACATGATGCTGTTTTCTGAACAACTAGTGATGGAAACCAGAGGAAACTGCCTTGCTACTATAGAATTCGCCAAACCACATGTTTCTGGCTTGGAAACTTGCTTCTGAGTGCTTCTGGTCAAAAGTAACAGCCTAAGTGACAACATGCTCTCAAAATGCTCTTCGAGGCCTGAAAACACCAAAAGTGACATGATGCTGTTTTCTGAACAACTAGTGATGGAAACCAGAGGAAACTGCCTTGCTACTATAGAATTCACCAAACCACATGTTTCTGGCTTGGAAACTTGCTTCTGAGTGCTTCTGGTCAAAAGTAACAGCCTAAGTGACAACATGCTCTCAAATGCTTTTCGAGGCCTGAAAACACCAAAAGTGACATGATGCTGTTTTCGGAACAACTAGTGATGGAAACCAGAGGAAACTGCCTTGCTACTATAGAATTCACCAAACCACATGTTTCTGGCTTGGAAACTTGCTTCTGAGTGCTTCTGGTCAAAAGTAACAGCCTAAGTGACAACATGCTCTCAAAATGCTTTTCGAGGCCTGAAAACACCAAAAGTGACATGATGCTGTTTTCGGAACAACTAGTGATGGAAACCAGAGGAAACTGCCTTGCTACTATAGAATTCACCAAACCACATGTTTCTGGCTTGGAAACTTGCTTCTGAGTGCTTCTGGTCAAAAGTAACAGCCTAAGTGACAACATGCTCTCAAAATGCTTTTCGAGGCCTGAAAACACCAAAAGTGACATGATGCTGTTTTCAGACCAACTAGTGATGAAAACCAGAGGAAACTGCCTTGCTACTATGGAATTCACCAAACCACATGTTTCTGGCTTGGAAACTTGCTTCTGAGTGCTTCTAATCAAAAGTAACAGCTAAGTGACAACATGCTCTCAAAATGCTTTTCGAGGCCTGAAACACTAAAAGTGACATGATGCTGTTTTCTGAACAACTAGTGATGGAAAGCAGAGGAAACTGCCTTGCTACTATGGAATTTCACCAAACCACATGTTTCTGGCTTGGAAACTTGCTTCTGAGTGCTTCTGGTCAAAAGTAACAGCCTAAGTGACAACATGCTCTCAAAATGCTTTTCGAGGCCTGAAAACACCAAAAGTGACATGATGCTGTTTTCTGAACAACTAGTGATGAAAACCAGAGGAAACTGCCTTGCTACTATGGAATTCACCAAACCACATGTTTCTGGCTTGGAAACTTGCTTCTGAGTGCTTCTGGTCAAAAGTAACAGCCTAAGTGACAACATGCTCTCAAAATGCTTTTCGAGGCCTGAAAACACCAAAAGTGACATGATGCTGTTTTCTGAACAACTAGTGATGGAAACCAGAGGAAACTGCCTTGCTACTATGGAATTCACCAAACCACATGTTTCTGGCTTGGAAACTTGCTTCTGAGTGCTTCTGGTCAAAAGTAACAGCCTAAGTGACAACATGCTCTCAAAATGCTTTTCGAGGCCTGAAAACACCAAAAGTGACATGATGCTGTTTTCTGAACAACTAGTGATGGAAACCAGAGGAAACTGCCTTGCTACTATAGAATTCACCAAACCACATGTTTCTGGCTTGGAAACTTGCTTCTGAGTGCTTCTGGTCAAAAGTAACAGCCTAAGTGACAACATGCTCTCAAAATGCTTTTCGAGGCCTGAAAACACCAAAAGTGACATGATGCTGTTTTCTGAACAACTAGTGATGGAAACCAGAGGAAACTGCCTTGCTACTATGGAATTCACCAAACCACATGTTTCTGGCTTGGAAACTTGCTTCTGAGTGCTTCTGGTCAAAAGTAACAGCCTAAGTGACAACATGCTCTCAAAATGCTTTTCGAGGCCTGAAAACACCAAAAGTGACATGATGCTGTTTTCTGAACAACTAGTGATGGAAACCAGAGGAAACTGCCTTGCTACTATAGAATTCACCAAACCACATGTTTCTGGCTTGGAAACTTGCTTCTGAGTGCTTCTGGTCAAAAGTAACAGCCTAAGTGACAACATGCTCTCAAAATGCTTTTCGAGGCCTGAAAACACCAAAAGTGACATGATGCTGTTTTCTGAACAACTAGTGATGGAAACCAGAGGAAACTGCCTTGCTACTATGGAATTCACCAAACCACATGTTTCTGGCTTGGAAACTTGTTTCTGAGTGCTTCTGGTCAAAAGTAACAGCCTAAGTGACAACATGCTCTCAAAATGCTTTTCGAGGCCTGAAAACACCAAAAGTGACATGATGCTGTTTTCTGAACAACTAGTGATGGAAACCAGAGGAAACTGCCTTGCTACTATAGAATTCACCAAACCACATGTTTCTGGCTTGGAAACTTGCTTCTGAGTGCTTCTGGTCAAAAGTAACAGCCTAAGTGACAACATGCTCTCAAAATGCTTTTCGAGGCCTGAAAACACTAAAAGTGACATGATGCTGTTTTCTGAACAACTAGTGATGGAAACCAGAGTAAACTGCCTTGCTACTATAGAATTCACCAAACCACATGTTTCTGGCTTGGAAACTTGCTTCTGAGTGCTTCTGGTCAAAAGTAACAGCCTAAGTGACAACATGCTCTCAAAATGCTTTTCGAGGCCTGAAAACACCAAAAGTGACATGATGCTGTTTTCTGAACAACTAGTGATGGAAACCAGAGGAAACTGCCTTGCTACTATGGAATTCACCAAACCACATGTTTCTGGCTTGGAAACTTGCTTCTGAGTGCTTCTGGTCAAAAGTAACAGCCTAAGTGACAACATGCTCTCAAAATGCTTTTCGAGGCCTGAAAACACCAAAAGTGACATGATGCTGTTTTCTGAACAACTAGTGATGGAAACCAGAGGAAACTGCCTTGCTACTATGGAATTCACCAAACCACATGTTTCTGGCTTGGAAACTTGTTTCTGAGTGCTTCTGGTCAAAAGTAACAGCCTAAGTGACAACATGCTCTCAAAATGCTTTTCGAGGCCTGAAAACACCAAAAGTGACATGATGCTGTTTTCTGAACAACTAGTGATGGAAACCAGAGGAAACTGCCTTGCTACTATAGAATTCACCAAACCACATGTTTCTGGCTTGGAAACTTGCTTCTGAGTGCTTCTGGTCAAAAGTAACAGCCTAAGTGACAACATGCTCTCAAAATGCTTTTCGAGGCCTGAAAACACTAAAAGTGACATGATGCTGTTTTCTGAACAACTAGTGATGGAAACCAGAGTAAACTGCCTTGCTACTATAGAATTCACCAAACCACATGTTTCTGGCTTGGAAACTTGCTTCTGAGTGCTTCTGGTCAAAAGTAACAGCCTAAGTGACAACATGCTCTCAAAATGCTTTTCGAGGCCTGAAAACACCAAAAGTGACATGATGCTGTTTTCTGAACAACTAGTGATGGAAACCAGAGGAAACTGCCTTGCTACTATGGAATTCACCAAACCACATGTTTCTGGCTTGGAAACTTGCTTCTGAGTGCTTCTGGTCAAAAGTAACAGCCTAAGTGACAACATGCTCTCAAAATGCTTTTCGAGGCCTGAAAACACCAAAAGTGACATGATGCTGTTTTCTGAACAACTAGTGATGGAAAGCAGAGGAAACTGCCTTGCTACTATAGAATTCACCAAACCACATGTTTCTGGCTTGGAAACTTGCTTCTGAGTGCTTCTGGTCAAAAGTAACAGCCTAAGTGACAACATGCTCTCAAAATGCTTTTCGAGGCCTGAAAACACCAAAAGTGACATGATGCTGTTTTCTGAACAACTAGTGATGGAAACCAGAGGAAACTGCCTTGCTACTATAGAATTCACCAAACCACATGTTTCTGGCTTGGAAACTTGCTTCTGAGTGCTTCTGGTCAAAAGTAACAGCCTAAGTGACAACATGCTCTCAAAATGCTTTTCGAGGCCTGAAAACACCAAAAGTGACATGATGCTGTTTTCGGAACAACTAGTGATGGAAACCAGAGGAAACTGCCTTGCTACTATGGAATTCACCAAACCACATGTTTCTGGCTTGGAAACTTGTTTCTGAGTGCTTCTGGTCAAAAGTAACAGCCTAAGTGACAACATGCTCTCAAAATGCTTTTCGAGGCCTGAAAACACCAAAAGTGACATGATGCTGTTTTCTGAACAACTAGTGATGAAAACCAGAGGAAACTGCCTTGCTACTATGGAATTCACCAAACCACATGTTTCTGGCTTGGAAACTTGTTTCTGAGTGCTTCTGGTCAAAAGTAACAGCCTAAGTGACAACATGCTCTCAAAATGCTTTTCGAGGCCTGAAAACACCAAAAGTGACATGATGCTGTTTTCGGACCAACTAGTGATGAAAACCAGAGGAAACTACCTTGCTACTATGGAATTCACCAAACCACATGTTTCTGGCTTGGAAACTTGCTTCTGAGTGCTTCTGGTCAAAAGTAACAGCCTAAGTGACAAAATGCTCTCAAAATGCTTTTCGAGGCCTGAAAACACCAAAAGTGACATGATGCTGTTTTCTGAACAACTAGTGATGGAAACCAGAGGAAACTGCCTTGCTACTATAGAATTCACCAAACCACATGTTTCTGGCTTGGAAACTTGCTTCTGAGTGCTTCTGGTCAAAAGTAACAGCCTAAGTGACAACATGCTCTCAAAATGCTTTTCGAGGCCTGAAAACACCAAAAGTGACATGATGCTGTTATCTGAACAACTAGTGATGGAAACCAGAGGAAACTGCCTTGCTACTATGGAATTCACCAAACCACATGTTTCTGGCTTGGAAATTTGTTTCTGAGTGCTTCTGGTCAAAAGTAACAGCCTAAGTGACAACATGCTCTCAAAATGCTTTTCGAGGCCTGAAAACACTAAAAGTGACATGATGCTGTTTTCTGAACAACTAGTGATGGAAACCAGAGTAAACTGCCTTGCTACTATGGAATTCACCAAACCACATGTTTCTGGCTTGGAAACTTGCTTCTGAGTGCTTCTGGTCAAAAGTAACAGCCTAAGTGACAACATGCTCTCAAAATGCTTTTCGAGGCCTGAAAACACCAAAAGTGACATGATGCTGTTTTCTGAACAACTAGTGATGGAAACCAGAGGAAACTGCCTTGCTACTATAGAATTCACCAAACCACATGTTTCTGGCTTGGAAACTTGCTTCTGAGTGCTTCTGGTCAAAAGTAACAGCCTAAGTGACAATATGCTCTCAAAATGCTTTTCGAGGCCTGAAAACACCAAAAGTGACATGATGCTGTTTTCGGACAAACTAGTGATGAAAACCAGAGGAAACTGCCTTGCTACTATGGAATTCACCAAACCACATGTTTCTGGCTTGGAAACTTGCTTCTGAGTGCTTCTGGTCAAAAGTAACAGCCTAAGTGACAACATGCTCTCAAAATGCTTTTCGAGGCCTGAAAACACCAAAAGTGACATGATGCTGTTTTCTGAACAACTAGTGATGGAAACCAGAGGAAACTGCCTTGCTACTATAGAATTCACCAAACCACATGTTTCTGGCTTGGAAACTTGCTTCTGAGTGCTTCTGGTCAAAAGTAACAGCCTAAGTAACAATATGCTCTCAAAATGCTTTTCGAGGCCTGAAAACACCAAAAGTGACATGATGCTGTTTTCGGACCAACTAGTGATGAAAACCAGAGGAAACTACCTTGCTACTATGGAATTCACCAAACCACATGTTTCTGGCTTGGAAACTTGCTTCTGAGTGCTTCTGGTCAAAAGTAACAGCCTAAGTGACAAAATGCTCTCAAAATGCTTTTCGAGGCCTGAAAACACCAAAAGTGACATGATGCTGTTTTCAGACCAACTAGTGATGGAAACCAGAGTAAACTGCCTTGCTACTATGGAATTCACCAAACCACATGTTTCTGGCTTGGAAACTTGCTTCTGAGTGCTTCTGGTCAAAAGTAACAGCCTAAGTGACAACATGCTGTCAAAATGCTTTTCGAGGCCTGAAAACACTAAAAGTGACATGATGCTGTTTTCTGAACAACTAGTGATGGAAACCAGAGGAAACTGCCTTGTTACTATGGAATTAACCAAACCACATGTTTCTGGCTTGGAAACTTGCTTCTGAGTGCTTCTGGTCAAAAGTAACAGCCTAAGTGACAACATGCTCTCAAAATGCTTTTCGAGGCCTGAAAACACTAAAAGTGACATGATGCTGTTTTCTGAACAACTAGTGATGGAAACCAGAGGAAACTGCCTTGCTACTATAGAATTCACCAAACCACATGTTTCTGGCTTGGAAACTTGCTTCTGAGTGCTTCTGGTCAAAAGTAACAGCCTAAGTGACAATATGCTCTCAAAATGCTTTTCGAGGCCTGAAAACACCAAAAGTGACATGATGCTGTTTTCGGACCAACTAGTGATGAAAACCAGAGGAAACTGCCTTGCTACTATGGAATTCACCAAACCACATGTTTCTGGCTTGGAAACTTGCTTCTGAGTGCTTCTGGTCAAAAGTAACAGCCTAAGTGACAAAATGCTCTCAAAATGCTTTTCGAGGCCTGAAAACACCAAAAGTGACATGATGCTGTTTTCTGAACAACTAGTGATGGAAACCAGAGGAAACTGCCTTGCTACTATAGAATTCACCAAACCACATGTTTCTGGCTTGGAAACTTGCTTCTGAGTGCTTCTAATCAAAAGTAACAGCCTAAGTGACAACATGCTCTCAAAATGCTTTTCGAGGCCTGAAAACACTAAAAGTGACATGATGCTGTTTTCTGAACAACTAGTGATGGAAAGCAGAGGAAACTGCCTTGC
This sequence comes from Epinephelus lanceolatus, assembly GCF_041903045.1. Lineage (NCBI taxonomy): Eukaryota > Metazoa > Chordata > Actinopteri > Perciformes > Serranidae > Epinephelus > Epinephelus lanceolatus. Next base: position 40,201 of record NW_027556859.1, on the reverse strand, counting down.
TACTATGGAATTCACCAAACCACATGTTTCTGGCTTGGAAACTTGCTTCTGAGTGCTTCTGGTCAAAAGTAACAGCCTAAGTGACAACATGCTCTCAAAATGCTTTTCGAGGCCTGAAAACACCAAAAGTGACATGATGCTGTTTTCTGAACAACTAGTGATGAAAACCAGAGGAAACTGCCTTGCTACTATGGAATTCACCAAACCACATGTTTCTGGCTTGGAAACTTGCTTCTGAGTGCTTCTGGTCAAAAGTAACAGCCTAAGTGACAACATGCTCTCAAAATGCTTTTCGAGGCCTGAAAACACCAAAAGTGACATGATGCTGTTTTCTGAACAACTAGTGATGGAAACCAGAGGAAACTGCCTTGCTACTATGGAATTCACCAAACCACATGTTTCTGGCTTGGAAACTTGCTTCTGAGTGCTTCTGGTCAAAAGTAACAGCCTAAGTGACAACATGCTCTCAAAATGCTTTTCGAGGCCTGAAAACACCAAAAGTGACATGATGCTGTTTTCTGAACAACTAGTGATGGAAACCAGAGGAAACTGCCTTGCTACTATAGAATTCACCAAACCACATGTTTCTGGCTTGGAAACTTGCTTCTGAGTGCTTCTGGTCAAAAGTAACAGCCTAAGTGACAACATGCTCTCAAAATGCTTTTCGAGGCCTGAAAACACCAAAAGTGACATGATGCTGTTTTCTGAACAACTAGTGATGGAAACCAGAGGAAACTGCCTTGCTACTATGGAATTCACCAAACCACATGTTTCTGGCTTGGAAACTTGCTTCTGAGTGCTTCTGGTCAAAAGTAACAGCCTAAGTGACAACATGCTCTCAAAATGCTTTTCGAGGCCTGAAAACACCAAAAGTGACATGATGCTGTTTTCTGAACAACTAGTGATGGAAACCAGAGGAAACTGCCTTGCTACTATGGAATTCACCAAACCACATGTTTCTGGCTTGGAAACTTGCTTCTGAGTGCTTCTGGTCAAAAGTAACAGCCTAAGTGACAACATGCTCTCAAAATGCTTTTCGAGGCCTGAAAACACCAAAAGTGACATGATGCTGTTTTCTGAACAACTAGTGATGGAAACCAGAGGAAACTGCCTTGCTACTATAGAATTCACCAAACCACATGTTTCTGGCTTGGAAACTTGCTTCTGAGTGCTTCTGGTCAAAAGTAACAGCCTAAGTGACAACATGCTCTCAAAATGCTTTTCGAGGCCTGAAAACACCAAAAGTGACATGATGCTGTTTTCGGAACAACTAGTGATGAAAACCAGAGTAAACTGCCTTGCTACTATGGAATTCACCAAACCACATGTTTCTGGCTTGGAAACTTGCTTCTGAGTGCTTCTGGTCAAAAGTAACAGCCTAAGTGACAACATGCTCTCAAAATGCTTTTCGAGGCCTGAAAACACCAAAAGTGACATGATGCTGTTTTCTGAACAACTAGTGATGGAAAGCAGAGGAAACTGCCTTGCTACTATAGAATTCACCAAACCACATGTTTCTGGCTTGGAAACTTGCTTCTGAGTGCTTCTGGTCAAAAGTAACAGCCTAAGTGACAACATGCTCTCAAAATGCTTTTCGAGGCCTGAAAACACCAAAAGTGACATGATGCTGTTTTCTGAACAACTAGTGATGGAAACCAGAGGAAACTGCCTTGCTACTATAGAATTCACCAAACCACATGTTTCTGGCTTGGAAACTTGCTTCTGAGTGCTTCTGGTCAAAAGTAACAGCCTAAGTGACAACATGCTCTCAAAATGCTTTTCGAGGCCTGAAAACACCAAAAGTGACATGATGCTGTTTTCGGAACAACTAGTGATGGAAACCAGAGGAAACTGCCTTGCTACTATGGAATTCACCAAACCACATGTTTCTGGCTTGGAAACTTGTTTCTGAGTGCTTCTGGTCAAAAGTAACAGCCTAAGTGACAACATGCTCTCAAAATGCTTTTCGAGGCCTGAAAACACCAAAAGTGACATGATGCTGTTTTCTGAACAACTAGTGATGAAAACCAGAGGAAACTGCCTTGCTACTATGGAATTCACCAAACCACATGTTTCTGGCTTGGAAACTTGTTTCTGAGTGCTTCTGGTCAAAAGTAACAGCCTAAGTGACAACATGCTCTCAAAATGCTTTTCGAGGCCTGAAAACACCAAAAGTGACATGATGCTGTTTTCGGACCAACTAGTGATGAAAACCAGAGGAAACTACCTTGCTACTATGGAATTCACCAAACCACATGTTTCTGGCTTGGAAACTTGCTTCTGAGTGCTTCTGGTCAAAAGTAACAGCCTAAGTGACAAAATGCTCTCAAAATGCTTTTCGAGGCCTGAAAACACCAAAAGTGACATGATGCTGTTTTCTGAACAACTAGTGATGGAAACCAGAGGAAACTGCCTTGCTACTATAGAATTCACCAAACCACATGTTTCTGGCTTGGAAACTTGCTTCTGAGTGCTTCTGGTCGAAAGTAACAGCCTAAGTGACAACATGCTCTCAAAATGCTTTTCGAGGCCTGAAAACACCAAAAGTGACATGATGCTGTTATCTGAACAACTAGTGATGGAAACCAGAGGAAACTGCCTTGCTACTATGGAATTCACCAAACCACATGTTTCTGGCTTGGAAATTTGTTTCTGAGTGCTTCTGGTCAAAAGTAACAGCCTAAGTGACAACATGCTCTCAAAATGCTTTTCGAGGCCTGAAAACACTAAAAGTGACATGATGCTGTTTTCTGAACAACTAGTGATGGAAACCAGAGTAAACTGCCTTGCTACTATGGAATTCACCAAACCACATGTTTCTGGCTTGGAAACTTGCTTCTGAGTGCTTCTGGTCAAAAGTAACAGCCTAAGTGACAACATGCTCTCAAAATGCTTTTCGAGGCCTGAAAACACCAAAAGTGACATGATGCTGTTTTCTGAACAACTAGTGATGGAAACCAGAGGAAACTGCCTTGCTACTATAGAATTCACCAAACCACATGTTTCTGGCTTGGAAACTTGCTTCTGAGTGCTTCTGGTCAAAAGTAACAGCCTAAGTGACAATATGCTCTCAAAATGCTTTTCGAGGCCTGAAAACACCAAAAGTGACATGATGCTGTTTTCGGACAAACTAGTGATGAAAACCAGAGGAAACTGCCTTGCTACTATGGAATTCACCAAACCACATGTTTCTGGCTTGGAAACTTGCTTCTGAGTGCTTCTGGTCAAAAGTAACAGCCTAAGTGACAACATGCTCTCAAAATGCTTTTCGAGGCCTGAAAACACCAAAAGTGACATGATGCTGTTTTCTGAACAACTAGTGATGGAAACCAGAGGAAACTGCCTTGCTACTATAGAATTCACCAAACCACATGTTTCTGGCTTGGAAACTTGCTTCTGAGTGCTTCTGGTCAAAAGTAACAGCCTAAGTAACAATATGCTCTCAAAATGCTTTTCGAGGCCTGAAAACACCAAAAGTGACATGATGCTGTTTTCGGACCAACTAGTGATGAAAACCAGAGGAAACTACCTTGCTACTATGGAATTCACCAAACCACATGTTTCTGGCTTGGAAACTTGCTTCTGAGTGCTTCTGGTCAAAAGTAACAGCCTAAGTGACAAAATGCTCTCAAAATGCTTTTCGAGGCCTGAAAACACCAAAAGTGACATGATGCTGTTTTCAGACCAACTAGTGATGGAAACCAGAGTAAACTGCCTTGCTACTATGGAATTCACCAAACCACATGTTTCTGGCTTGGAAACTTGCTTCTGAGTGCTTCTGGTCAAAAGTAACAGCCTAAGTGACAACATGCTGTCAAAATGCTTTTCGAGGCCTGAAAACACTAAAAGTGACATGATGCTGTTTTCTGAACAACTAGTGATGGAAACCAGAGGAAACTGCCTTGTTACTATGGAATTAACCAAACCACATGTTTCTGGCTTGGAAACTTGCTTCTGAGTGCTTCTGGTCAAAAGTAACAGCCTAAGTGACAACATGCTCTCAAAATGCTTTTCGAGGCCTGAAAACACTAAAAGTGACATGATGCTGTTTTCTGAACAACTAGTGATGGAAACCAGAGGAAACTGCCTTGCTACTATAGAATTCACCAAACCACATGTTTCTGGCTTGGAAACTTGCTTCTGAGTGCTTCTGGTCAAAAGTAACAGCCTAAGTGACAATATGCTCTCAAAATGCTTTTCGAGGCCTGAAAACACCAAAAGTGACATGATGCTGTTTTCGGACCAACTAGTGATGAAAACCAGAGGAAACTGCCTTGCTACTATGGAATTCACCAAACCACATGTTTCTGGCTTGGAAACTTGCTTCTGAGTGCTTCTGGTCAAAAGTAACAGCCTAAGTGACAAAATGCTCTCAAAATGCTTTTCGAGGCCTGAAAACACCAAAAGTGACATGATGCTGTTTTCTGAACAACTAGTGATGGAAACCAGAGGAAACTGCCTTGCTACTATAGAATTCACCAAACCACATGTTTCTGGCTTGGAAACTTGCTTCTGAGTGCTTCTAATCAAAAGTAACAGCCTAAGTGACAACATGCTCTCAAAATGCTTTTCGAGGCCTGAAAACACTAAAAGTGACATGATGCTGTTTTCTGAACAACTAGTGATGGAAAGCAGAGGAAACTGCCTTGCTACTATGGAATTCACCAAACCACATGTTTCTGGCTTGGAAACTTGCTTCTGAGTGCTTCTGGTCAAAAGTAACAGCCTAAGTGACAACATGCTCTCAAAATGCTTTTCGAGGCCTGAAAACACCAAAAGTGACATGATGCTGTTTTCTGAACAACTAGTGATGAAAACCAGAGGAAACTGCCTTGCTACTATGGAATTCACCAAACCACATGTTTCTGGCTTGGAAACTTGCTTCTGAGTGCTTCTGGTCAAAAGTAACAGCCTAAGTGACAACATGCTCTCAAAATGCTTTTCGAGGCCTGAAAACACCAAAAGTGACATGATGCTGTTTTCTGAACAACTAGTGATGGAAACCAGAGGAAACTGCCTTGCTACTATGGAATTCACCAAACCACATGTTTCTGGCTTGGAAACTTGCTTCTGAGTGCTTCTGGTCAAAAGTAACAGCCTAAGTGACAACATGCTCTCAAAATGCTTTTCGAGGCCTGAAAACACCAAAAGTGACATGATGCTGTTTTCTGAACAACTAGTGATGGAAACCAGAGGAAACTGCCTTGCTACTATAGAATTCACCAAACCACATGTTTCTGGCTTGGAAACTTGCTTCTGAGTGCTTCTGGTCAAAAGTAACAGCCTAAGTGACAACATGCTCTCAAAATGCTTTTCGAGGCCTGAAAACACCAAAAGTGACATGATGCTGTTTTCTGAACAACTAGTGATGGAAACCAGAGGAAACTGCCTTGCTACTATGGAATTCACCAAACCACATGTTTCTGGCTTGGAAACTTGCTTCTGAGTGCTTCTGGTCAAAAGTAACAGCCTAAGTGACAACATGCTCTCAAAATGCTTTTCGAGGCCTGAAAACACCAAAAGTGACATGATGCTGTTTTCTGAACAACTAGTGATGGAAACCAGAGGAAACTGCCTTGCTACTATAGAATTCACCAAACCACATGTTTCTGGCTTGGAAACTTGCTTCTGAGTGCTTCTGGTCAAAAGTAACAGCCTAAGTGACAACATGCTCTCAAAATGCTTTTCGAGGCCTGAAAACACCAAAAGTGACATGATGCTGTTTTCTGAACAACTAGTGATGGAAACCAGAGGAAACTGCCTTGCTACTATAGAATTCACCAAACCACATGTTTCTGGCTTGGAAACTTGCTTCTGAGTGCTTCTGGTCAAAAGTAACAGCCTAAGTGACAACATGCTCTCAAAATGCTTTTCGAGGCCTGAAAACACCAAAAGTGACATGATGCTGTTTTCGGAACAACTAGTGATGAAAACCAGAGTAAACTGCCTTGCTACTATGGAATTCACCAAACCACATGTTTCTGGCTTGGAAACTTGCTTCTGAGTGCTTCTGGTCAAAAGTAACAGCCTAAGTGACAACATGCTCTCAAAATGCTTTTCGAGGCCTGAAAACACCAAAAGTGACATGATGCTGTTTTCAGACCAACTAGTGATGAAAACCAGAGGAAACTGCCTTGCTACTATGGAATTCACCAAACCACATGTTTCTGGCTTGGAAACTTGTTTCTGAGTGCTTCTGGTCAAAAGTAACAGCCTAAGTGACAACATGCTCTCAAAATACTTTTCGAGGCCTGAAAACACCAAAAGTGACATGATGCTGTTTTCTGAACAACTAGTGATGGAAACCAGAGGAAACTGCCTTGCTACTATAGAATTCGCCAAACCACATGTTTCTGGCTTGGAAACTTGCTTCTGAGTGCTTCTGGTCAAAAGTAACAGCCTAAGTGACAACATGCTCTCAAAATGCTCTTCGAGGCCTGAAAACACCAAAAGTGACATGATGCTGTTTTCTGAACAACTAGTGATGGAAACCAGAGGAAACTGCCTTGCTACTATAGAATTCACCAAACCACATGTTTCTGGCTTGGAAACTTGCTTCTGAGTGCTTCTGGTCAAAAGTAACAGCCTAAGTGACAACATGCTCTCAAAATGCTTTTCGAGGCCTGAAAACACCAAAAGTGACATGATGCTGTTTTCGGAACAACTAGTGATGGAAACCAGAGGAAACTGCCTTGCTACTATAGAATTCACCAAACCACATGTTTCTGGCTTGGAAACTTGCTTCTGAGTGCTTCTGGTCAAAAGTAACAGCCTAAGTGACAACATGCTCTCAAAATGCTTTTCGAGGCCTGAAAACACCAAAAGTGACATGATGCTGTTTTCGGAACAACTAGTGATGGAAACCAGAGGAAACTGCCTTGCTACTATAGAATTCACCAAACCACATGTTTCTGGCTTGGAAACTTGCTTCTGAGTGCTTCTGGTCAAAAGTAACAGCCTAAGTGACAACATGCTCTCAAAATGCTTTTCGAGGCCTGAAAACACCAAAAGTGACATGATGCTGTTTTCAGACCAACTAGTGATGAAAACCAGAGGAAACTGCCTTGCTACTATGGAATTCACCAAACCACATGTTTCTGGCTTGGAAACTTGTTTCTGAGTGCTTCTGGTCAAAAGTAACAGCCTAAGTGACAACATGCTCTCAAAATGCTTTTCGAGGCCTGAAAACACTAAAAGTGACATGATGCTGTTTTCTGAACAACTAGTGATGGAAACCAGAGGAAACTGCCTTGCTACTATGGAATTCACCAAACCACATGTTTCTGGCTTGGAAACTTGTTTCTGAGTGCTTCTGGTCAAAAGTAACAGCCTAAGTGACAACATGCTCTCAAAATGCTTTTCGAGGCCTGAAAACACCAAAAGTGACATGATGCTGTTTTCTGAACAACTAGTCATGGAAACCAGAGTAAACTGCCTTGCTACTATGGAATTCACCAAACCACATGTTTCTGGCTTGGAAACTTGCTTCTGAGTGCTTCTGGTCAAAAGTAACAGCCTAAGTGACAACATGCTCTCAAAATGCTTTTCGAGGCCTGAAAACACCAAAAGTGACATGATGCTGTTTTCTGAACAACTAGTGATGGAAAGCAGAGGAAACTGCCTTGCTACTATAGAATTCACCAAACCACATGTTTCTGGCTTGGAAACTTGCTTCTGAGTGCTTCTGGTCAAAAGTAACAGCCTAAGTGACAACATGCTCTCAAAATGCTTTTCGAGGCCTGAAAACACCAAAAGTGACATGATGCTGTTTTCTGAACAACTAGTGATGGAAACCAGAGGAAACTGCCTTGCTACTATAGAATTCACCAAACCACATGTTTCTGGCTTGGAAACTTGCTTCTGAGTGCTTCTGGTCAAAAGTAACAGCCTAAGTGACAACATGCTCTCAAAATGCTTTTCGAGGCCTGAAAACACCAAAAGTGACATGATGCTGTTTTCTGAACAACTAGTGATGAAAACCAGAGGAAACTGCCTTGCTACTATGGAATTCACCAAACCACATGTTTCTGGCTTGGAAACTTGTTTCTGAGTGCTTCTGGTCAAAAGTAACAGCCTAAGTGACAACATGCTCTCAAAATGCTTTTCGAGGCCTGAAAACACCAAAAGTGACATGATGCTGTTTTCGGACCAACTAGTGATGAAAACCAGAGGAAACTACCTTGCTACTATGGAATTCACCAAACCACATGTTTCTGGCTTGGAAACTTGCTTCTGAGTGCTTCTGGTCAAAAGTAACAGCCTAAGTGACAAAATGCTCTCAAAATGCTTTTCGAGGCCTGAAAACACCAAAAGTGACATGATGCTGTTTTCTGAACAACTAGTGATGGAAACCAGAGGAAACTGCCTTGCTACTATAGAATTCACCAAACCACATGTTTCTGGCTTGGAAACTTGCTTCTGAGTGCTTCTGGTCAAAAGTAACAGCCTAAGTGACAACATGCTCTCAAAATGCTTTTCGAGGCCTGAAAACACCAAAAGTGACATGATGCTGTTATCTGAACAACTAGTGATGGAAACCAGAGGAAACTGCCTTGCTACTATGGAATTCACCAAACCACATGTTTCTGGCTTGGAAATTTGTTTCTGAGTGCTTCTGGTCAAAAGTAACAGCCTAAGTGACAACATGCTCTCAAAATGCTTTTCGAGGCCTGAAAACACTAAAAGTGACATGATGCTGTTTTCTGAACAACTAGTGATGGAAACCAGAGTAAACTGCCTTGCTACTATGGAATTCACCAAACCACATGTTTCTGGCTTGGAAACTTGCTTCTGAGTGCTTCTGGTCAAAAGTAACAGCCTAAGTGACAACATGCTCTCAAAATGCTTTTCGAGGCCTGAAAACACCAAAAGTGACATGATGCTGTTTTCTGAACAACTAGTGATGGAAACCAGAGGAAACTGCCTTGCTACTATAGAATTCACCAAACCACATGTTTCTGGCTTGGAAACTTGCTTCTGAGTGCTTCTGGTCAAAAGTAACAGCCTAAGTGACAATATGCTCTCAAAATGCTTTTCGAGGCCTGAAAACACCAAAAGTGACATGATGCTGTTTTCGGACAAACTAGTGATGAAAACCAGAGGAAACTGCCTTGCTACTATGGAATTCACCAAACCACATGTTTCTGGCTTGGAAACTTGCTTCTGAGTGCTTCTGGTCAAAAGTAACAGCCTAAGTGACAACATGCTCTCAAAATGCTTTTCGAGGCCTGAAAACACCAAAAGTGACATGATGCTGTTTTCTGAACAACTAGTGATGGAAACCAGAGGAAACTGCCTTGCTACTATAGAATTCACCAAACCACATGTTTCTGGCTTGGAAACTTGCTTCTGAGTGCTTCTGGTCAAAAGTAACAGCCTAAGTAACAATATGCTCTCAAAATGCTTTTCGAGGCCTGAAAACACCAAAAGTGACATGATGCTGTTTTCGGACCAACTAGTGATGAAAACCAGAGGAAACTACCTTGCTACTATGGAATTCACCAAACCACATGTTTCTGGCTTGGAAACTTGCTTCTGAGTGCTTCTGGTCAAAAGTAACAGCCTAAGTGACAAAATGCTCTCAAAATGCTTTTCGAGGCCTGAAAACACCAAAAGTGACATGATGCTGTTTTCAGACCAACTAGTGATGGAAACCAGAGTAAACTGCCTTGCTACTATGGAATTCACCAAACCACATGTTTCTGGCTTGGAAACTTGCTTCTGAGTGCTTCTGGTCAAAAGTAACAGCCTAAGTGACAACATGCTGTCAAAATGCTTTTCGAGGCCTGAAAACACTAAAAGTGACATGATGCTGTTTTCTGAACAACTAGTGATGGAAACCAGAGGAAACTGCCTTGTTACTATGGAATTAACCAAACCACATGTTTCTGGCTTGGAAACTTGCTTCTGAGTGCTTCTGGTCAAAAGTAACAGCCTAAGTGACAACATGCTCTCAAAATGCTTTTCGAGGCCTGAAAACACTAAAAGTGACATGATGCTGTTTTCTGAACAACTAGTGATGGAAACCAGAGGAAACTGCCTTGCTACTATAGAATTCACCAAACCACATGTTTCTGGCTTGGAAACTTGCTTCTGAGTGCTTCTGGTCAAAAGTAACAGCCTAAGTGACAATATGCTCTCAAAATGCTTTTCGAGGCCTGAAAACACCAAAAGTGACATGATGCTGTTTTCGGACCAACTAGTGATGAAAACCAGAGGAAACTGCCTTGCTACTATGGAATTCACCAAACCACATGTTTCTGGCTTGGAAACTTGCTTCTGAGTGCTTCTGGTCAAAAGTAACAGCCTAAGTGACAAAATGCTCTCAAAATGCTTTTCGAGGCCTGAAAACACCAAAAGTGACATGATGCTGTTTTCTGAACAACTAGTGATGGAAACCAGAGGAAACTGCCTTGCTACTATAGAATTCACCAAACCACATGTTTCTGGCTTGGAAACTTGCTTCTGAGTGCTTCTAATCAAAAGTAACAGCCTAAGTGACAACATGCTCTCAAAATGCTTTTCGAGGCCTGAAAACACTAAAAGTGACATGATGCTGTTTTCTGAACAACTAGTGATGGAAAGCAGAGGAAACTGCCTTGCTACTATGGAATTCACCAAACCACATGTTTCTGGCTTGGAAACTTGCTTCTGAGTGCTTCTGGTCAAAAGTAACAGCCTAAGTGACAACATGCTCTCAAAATGCTTTTCGAGGCCTGAAAACACCAAAAGTGACATGATGCTGTTTTCTGAACAACTAGTGATGAAAACCAGAGGAAACTGCCTTGCTACTATGGAATTCACCAAACCACATGTTTCTGGCTTGGAAACTTGCTTCTGAGTGCTTCTGGTCAAAAGTAACAGCCTAAGTGACAACATGCTCTCAAAATGCTTTTCGAGGCCTGAAAACACCAAAAGTGACATGATGCTGTTTTCTGAACAACTAGTGATGGAAACCAGAGGAAACTGCCTTGCTACTATGGAATTCACCAAACCACATGTTTCTGGCTTGGAAACTTGCTTCTGAGTGCTTCTGGTCAAAAGTAACAGCCTAAGTGACAACATGCTCTCAAAATGCTTTTCGAGGCCTGAAAACACCAAAAGTGACATGATGCTGTTTTCTGAACAACTAGTGATGGAAACCAGAGGAAACTGCCTTGCTACTATAGAATTCACCAAACCACATGTTTCTGGCTTGGAAACTTGCTTCTGAGTGCTTCTGGTCAAAAGTAACAGCCTAAGTGACAACATGCTCTCAAAATGCTTTTCGAGGCCTGAAAACACCAAAAGTGACATGATGCTGTTTTCTGAACAACTAGTGATGGAAACCAGAGGAAACTGCCTTGCTACTATGGAATTCACCAAACCACATGTTTCTGGCTTGGAAACTTGCTTCTGAGTGCTTCTGGTCAAAAGTAACAGCCTAAGTGACAACATGCTCTCAAAATGCTTTTCGAGGCCTGAAAACACCAAAAGTGACATGATGCTGTTTTCTGAACAACTAGTGATGGAAACCAGAGGAAACTGCCTTGCTACTATAGAATTCACCAAACCACATGTTTCTGGCTTGGAAACTTGCTTCTGAGTGCTTCTGGTCAAAAGTAACAGCCTAAGTGACAACATGCTCTCAAAATGCTTTTCGAGGCCTGAAAACACCAAAAGTGACATGATGCTGTTTTCTGAACAACTAGTGATGGAAACCAGAGGAAACTGCCTTGCTACTATGGAATTCACCAAACCACATGTTTCTGGCTTGGAAACTTGTTTCTGAGTGCTTCTGGTCAAAAGTAACAGCCTAAGTGACAACATGCTCTCAAAATGCTTTTCGAGGCCTGAAAACACCAAAAGTGACATGATGCTGTTTTCTGAACAACTAGTGATGGAAACCAGAGGAAACTGCCTTGCTACTATAGAATTCACCAAACCACATGTTTCTGGCTTGGAAACTTGCTTCTGAGTGCTTCTGGTCAAAAGTAACAGCCTAAGTGACAACATGCTCTCAAAATGCTTTTCGAGGCCTGAAAACACTAAAAGTGACATGATGCTGTTTTCTGAACAACTAGTGATGGAAACCAGAGGAAACTGCCTTGCTACTATAGAATTCACCAAACCACATGTTTCTGGCTTGGAAACTTGCTTCTGAGTGCTTCTGGTCAAAAGTAACAGCCTAAGTGACAACATGCTCTCAAAATGCTTTTCGAGGCCTGAAAACACCAAAAGTGACATGATGCTGTTTTCTGAACAACTAGTGATGAAAACCAGAGGAAACTGCCTTGCTACTATGGAATTCACCAAACCACATGTTTCTGGCTTGGAAACTTGTTTCTGAGTGCTTCTGGTCAAAAGTAACAGCCTAAGTGACAACATGCTCTCAAAATGCTTTTCGAGGCCTGAAAACACCAAAAGTGACATGATGCTGTTTTCGGACCAACTAGTGATGAAAACCAGAGGAAACTACCTTGCTACTATGGAATTCACCAAACCACATGTTTCTGGCTTGGAAACTTGCTTCTGAGTGCTTCTGGTCAAAAGTAACAGCCTAAGTGACAAAATGCTCTCAAAATGCTTTTCGAGGCCTGAAAACACCAAAAGTGACATGATGCTGTTTTCTGAACAACTAGTGATGGAAACCAGAGGAAACTGCCTTGCTACTATAGAATTCACCAAACCACATGTTTCTGGCTTGGAAACTTGCTTCTGAGTGCTTCTGGTCAAAAGTAACAGCCTAAGTGACAACATGCTCTCAAAATGCTTTTCGAGGCCTGAAAACACCAAAAGTGACATGATGCTGTTATCTGAACAACTAGTGATGGAAACCAGAGGAAACTGCCTTGCTACTATGGAATTCACCAAACCACATGTTTCTGGCTTGGAAATTTGTTTCTGAGTGCTTCTGGTCAAAAGTAACAGCCTAAGTGACAACATGCTCTCAAAATGCTTTTCGAGGCCTGAAAACACTAAAAGTGACATGATGCTGTTTTCTGAACAACTAGTGATGGAAACCAGAGTAAACTGCCTTGCTACTATGGAATTCACCAAACCACATGTTTCTGGCTTGGAAACTTGTTTCTGAGTGCTTCTGGTCAAAAGTAACAGCCTAAGTGACAACATGCTCTCAAAATGCTTTTCGAGGCCTGAAAACACCAAAAGTGACATGATGCTGTTTTCTGAACAACTAGTGATGGAAACCAGAGGAAACTGCCTTGCTACTATAGAATTCACCAAACCACATGTTTCTGGCTTGGAAACTTGCTTCTGAGTGCTTCTGGTCAAAAGTAACAGCCTAAGTGACAATATGCTCTCAAAATGCTTTTCGAGGCCTGAAAACACCAAAAGTGACATGATGCTGTTTTCGGACAAACTAGTGATGAAAACCAGAGGAAACTGCCTTGCTACTATGGAATTCACCAAACCACATGTTTCTGGCTTGGAAACTTGCTTCTGAGTGCTTCTGGTCAAAAGTAACAGCCTAAGTGACAACATGCTCTCAAAATGCTTTTCGAGGCCTGAAAACACCAAAAGTGACATGATGCTGTTTTCTGAACAACTAGTGATGGAAACCAGAGGAAACTGCCTTGCTACTATAGAATTCACCAAACCACATGTTTCTGGCTTGGAAACTTGCTTCTGAGTGCTTCTGGTCAAAAGTAACAGCCTAAGTAACAATATGCTCTCAAAATGCTTTTCGAGGCCTGAAAACACCAAAAGTGACATGATGCTGTTTTCGGACCAACTAGTGATGAAAACCAGAGGAAACTACCTTGCTACTATGGAATTCACCAAACCACATGTTTCTGGCTTGGAAACTTGCTTCTGAGTGCTTCTGGTCAAAAGTAACAGCCTAAGTGACAAAATGCTCTCAAAATGCTTTTCGAGGCCTGAAAACACCAAAAGTGACATGATGCTGTTTTCAGACCAACTAGTGATGGAAACCAGAGTAAACTGCCTTGCTACTATGGAATTCACCAAACCACATGTTTCTGGCTTGGAAACTTGCTTCTGAGTGCTTCTGGTCAAAAGTAACAGCCTAAGTGACAACATGCTGTCAAAATGCTTTTCGAGGCCTGAAAACACCAAAAGTGACATGATGCTGTTTTCTGAACAACTAGTGATGGAAACCAGAGGAAACTGCCTTGTTACTATGGAATTAACCAAACCACATGTTTCTGGCTTGGAAACTTGCTTCTGAGTGCTTCTGGTCAAAAGTAACAGCCTAAGTGACAACATGCTCTCAAAATGCTTTTCGAGGCCTGAAAACACTAAAAGTGACATGATGCTGTTTTCTGAACAACTAGTGATGGAAACCAGAGGAAACTGCCTTGCTACTATAGAATTCACCAAACCACATGTTTCTGGCTTGGAAACTTGCTTCTGAGTGCTTCTGGTCAAAAGTAACAGCCTAAGTGACAATATGCTCTCAAAATGCTTTTCGAGGCCTGAAAACACCAAAAGTGACATGATGCTGTTTTCGGACCAACTAGTGATGAAAACCAGAGGAAACTGCCTTGCTACTATGGAATTCACCAAACCACATGTTTCTGGCTTGGAAACTTGCTTCTGAGTGCTTCTGGTCAAAAGTAACAGCCTAAGTGACAAAATGCTCTCAAAATGCTTTTCGAGGCCTGAAAACACCAAAAGTGACATGATGCTGTTTTCTGAACAACTAGTGATGGAAACCAGAGGAAACTGCCTTGCTACTATAGAATTCACCAAACCACATGTTTCTGGCTTGGAAACTTGCTTCTGAGTGCTTCTAATCAAAAGTAACAGCCTAAGTGACAACATGCTCTCAAAATGCTTTTCGAGGCCTGAAAACACTAAAAGTGACATGATGCTGTTTTCTGAACAACTAGTGATGGAAAGCAGAGGAAACTGCCTTGCTACTATGGAATTCACCAAACCACATGTTTCTGGCTTGGAAACTTGCTTCTGAGTGCTTCTGGTCAAAAGTAACAGCCTAAGTGACAACATGCTCTCAAAATGCTTTTCGAGGCCTGAAAACACCAAAAGTGACATGATGCTGTTTTCTGAACAACTAGTGATGAAAACCAGAGGAAACTGCCTTGCTACTATGGAATTCACCAAACCACATGTTTCTGGCTTGGAAACTTGCTTCTGAGTGCTTCTGGTCAAAAGTAACAGCCTAAGTGACAACATGCTCTCAAAATGCTTTTCGAGGCCTGAAAACACCAAAAGTGACATGATGCTGTTTTCTGAACAACTAGTGATGGAAACCAGAGGAAACTGCCTTGCTACTATGGAATTCACCAAACCACATGTTTCTGGCTTGGAAACTTGCTTCTGAGTGCTTCTGGTCAAAAGTAACAGCCTAAGTGACAACATGCTCTCAAAATGCTTTTCGAGGCCTGAAAACACCAAAAGTGACATGATGCTGTTTTCTGAACAACTAGTGATGGAAACCAGAGGAAACTGCCTTGCTACTATAGAATTCACCAAACCACATGTTTCTGGCTTGGAAACTTGCTTCTGAGTGCTTCTGGTCAAAAGTAACAGCCTAAGTGACAACATGCTCTCAAAATGCTTTTCGAGGCCTGAAAACACCAAAAGTGACATGATGCTGTTTTCTGAACAACTAGTGATGGAAACCAGAGGAAACTGCCTTGCTACTATGGAATTCACCAAACCACATGTTTCTGGCTTGGAAACTTGCTTCTGAGTGCTTCTGGTCAAAAGTAACAGCCTAAGTGACAACATGCTCTCAAAATGCTTTTCGAGGCCTGAAAACACCAAAAGTGACATGATGCTGTTTTCTGAACAACTAGTGATGGAAACCAGAGGAAACTGCCTTGCTACTATAGAATTCACCAAACCACATGTTTCTGGCTTGGAAACTTGCTTCTGAGTGCTTCTGGTCAAAAGTAACAGCCTAAGTGACAACATGCTCTCAAAATGCTTTTCGAGGCCTGAAAACACCAAAAGTGACATGATGCTGTTTTCTGAACAACTAGTGATGGAAAGCAGAGGAAACTGCCTTGCTACTATAGAATTCACCAAACCACATGTTTCTGGCTTGGAAACTTGCTTCTGAGTGCTTCTGGTCAAAAGTAACAGCCTAAGTGACAACATGCTCTCAAAATGCTTTTCGAGGCCTGAAAACACCAAAAGTGACATGATGCTGTTTTCTGAACAACTAGTGATGGAAACCAGAGGAAACTGCCTTGCTACTATAGAATTCACCAAACCACATGTTTCTGGCTTGGAAACTTGCTTCTGAGTGCTTCTGGTCAAAAGTAACAGCCTAAGTGACAACATGCTCTCAAAATGCTTTTCGAGGCCTGAAAACACCAAAAGTGACATGATGCTGTTTTCGGAACAACTAGTGATGGAAACCAGAGGAAACTGCCTTGCTACTATGGAATTCACCAAACCACATGTTTCTGGCTTGGAAACTTGTTTCTGAGTGCTTCTGGTCAAAAGTAACAGCCTAAGTGACAACATGCTCTCAAAATGCTTTTCGAGGCCTGAAAACACCAAAAGTGACATGATGCTGTTTTCTGAACAACTAGTGATGAAAACCAGAGGAAACTGCCTTGCTACTATGGAATTCACCAAACCACATGTTTCTGGCTTGGAAACTTGTTTCTGAGTGCTTCTGGTCAAAAGTAACAGCCTAAGTGACAACATGCTCTCAAAATGCTTTTCGAGGCCTGAAAACACCAAAAGTGACATGATGCTGTTTTCGGACCAACTAGTGATGAAAACCAGAGGAAACTACCTTGCTACTATGGAATTCACCAAACCACATGTTTCTGGCTTGGAAACTTGCTTCTGAGTGCTTCTGGTCAAAAGTAACAGCCTAAGTGACAATATGCTCTCAAAATGCTTTTCGAGGCCTGAAAACACCAAAAGTGACATGATGCTGTTTTCGGACCAACTAGTGATGAAAACCAGAGGAAACTGCCTTGCTACTATGGAATTCACCAAACCACATGTTTCTGGCTTGGAAACTTGCTTCTGAGTGCTTCTGGTCAAAAGTAACAGCCTAAGTGACAAAATGCTCTCAAAATGCTTTTCGAGGCCTGAAAACACCAAAAGTGACATGATGCTGTTTTCTGAACAACTAGTGATGGAAACCAGAGGAAACTGCCTTGCTACTATAGAATTCACCAAACCACATGTTTCTGGCTTGGAAACTTGCTTCTGAGTGCTTCTAATCAAAAGTAACAGCCTAAGTGACAACATGCTCTCAAAATGCTTTTCGAGGCCTGAAAACACTAAAAGTGACATGATGCTGTTTTCTGAACAACTAGTGATGGAAAGCAGAGGAAACTGCCTTGCTACTATGGAATTCACCAAACCACATGTTTCTGGCTTGGAAACTTGCTTCTGAGTGCTTCTGGTCAAAAGTAACAGCCTAAGTGACAACATGCTCTCAAAATGCTTTTCGAGGCCTGAAAACACCAAAAGTGACATGATGCTGTTTTCTGAACAACTAGTGATGAAAACCAGAGGAAACTGCCTTGCTACTATGGAATTCACCAAACCACATGTTTCTGGCTTGGAAACTTGCTTCTGAGTGCTTCTGGTCAAAAGTAACAGCCTAAGTGACAACATGCTCTCAAAATGCTTTTCGAGGCCTGAAAACACCAAAAGTGACATGATGCTGTTTTCTGAACAACTAGTGATGGAAACCAGAGGAAACTGCCTTGCTACTATGGAATTCACCAAACCACATGTTTCTGGCTTGGAAACTTGCTTCTGAGTGCTTCTGGTCAAAAGTAACAGCCTAAGTGACAACATGCTCTCAAAATGCTTTTCGAGGCCTGAAAACACCAAAAGTGACATGATGCTGTTTTCTGAACAACTAGTGATGGAAACCAGAGGAAACTGCCTTGCTACTATAGAATTCACCAAACCACATGTTTCTGGCTTGGAAACTTGCTTCTGAGTGCTTCTGGTCAAAAGTAACAGCCTAAGTGACAACATGCTCTCAAAATGCTTTTCGAGGCCTGAAAACACCAAAAGTGACATGATGCTGTTTTCTGAACAACTAGTGATGGAAACCAGAGGAAACTGCCTTGCTACTATGGAATTCACCAAACCACATGTTTCTGGCTTGGAAACTTGCTTCTGAGTGCTTCTGGTCAAAAGTAACAGCCTAAGTGACAACATGCTCTCAAAATGCTTTTCGAGGCCTGAAAACACCAAAAGTGACATGATGCTGTTTTCTGAACAACTAGTGATGGAAACCAGAGGAAACTGCCTTGCTACTATAGAATTCACCAAACCACATGTTTCTGGCTTGGAAACTTGCTTCTGAGTGCTTCTGGTCAAAAGTAACAGCCTAAGTGACAACATGCTCTCAAAATGCTTTTCGAGGCCTGAAAACACCAAAAGTGACATGATGCTGTTTTATGAACAACTAGTGATGGAAACCAGAGGAAACTGTCTTGCTACTATAGAATTCACCAAACCACATGTTTCTGGCTTGGAAACTTGCTTCTGAGTGCTTCTGGTCAAAAGTAACAGCCTAAGTGACAACATGCTCTCAAAATGCTTTTCGAGGCCTGAAAACACCAAAAGTGACATGATGCTGTTTTCGGAACAACTAGTGATGAAAACCAGAGTAAACTGCCTTGCTACTATGGAATTCACCAAACCACATGTTTCTGGCTTGGAAACTTGCTTCTGAGTGCTTCTGGTCAAAAGTAACAGCCTAAGTGACAACATGCTCTCAAAATGCTTTTCGAGGCCTGAAAACACCAAAAGTGACATGATGCTGTTTTCAGACCAACTAGTGATGAAAACCAGAGGAAACTGCCTTGCTACTATGGAATTCACCAAACCACATGTTTCTGGCTTGGAAACTTGTTTCTGAGTGCTTCTGGTCAAAAGTAACAGCCTAAGTGACAACATGCTCTCAAAATACTTTTCGAGGCCTGAAAACACCAAAAGTGACATGATGCTGTTTTCTGAACAACTAGTGATGGAAACCAGAGGAAACTGCCTTGCTACTATAGAATTCGCCAAACCACATGTTTCTGGCTTGGAAACTTGCTTCTGAGTGCTTCTGGTCAAAAGTAACAGCCTAAGTGACAACATGCTCTCAAAATGCTCTTCGAGGCCTGAAAACACCAAAAGTGACATGATGCTGTTTTCTGAACAACTAGTGATGGAAACCAGAGGAAACTGCCTTGCTACTATAGAATTCACCAAACCACATGTTTCTGGCTTGGAAACTTGCTTCTGAGTGCTTCTGGTCAAAAGTAACAGCCTAAGTGACAACATGCTCTCAAAATGCTTTTCGAGGCCTGAAAACACCAAAAGTGACATGATGCTGTTTTCGGAACAACTAGTGATGGAAACCAGAGGAAACTGCCTTGCTACTATAGAATTCACCAAACCACATGTTTCTGGCTTGGAAACTTGCTTCTGAGTGCTTCTGGTCAAAAGTAACAGCCTAAGTGACAACATGCTCTCAAAATGCTTTTCGAGGCCTGAAAACACCAAAAGTGACATGATGCTGTTTTCGGAACAACTAGTGATGGAAACCAGAGGAAACTGCCTTGCTACTATAGAATTCACCAAACCACATGTTTCTGGCTTGGAAACTTGCTTCTGAGTGCTTCTGGTCAAAAGTAACAGCCTAAGTGACAACATGCTCTCAAAATGCTTTTCGAGGCCTGAAAACACCAAAAGTGACATGATGCTGTTTTCAGACCAACTAGTGATGAAAACCAGAGGAAACTGCCTTGCTACTATGGAATTCACCAAACCACATGTTTCTGGCTTGGAAACTTGTTTCTGAGTGCTTCTGGTCAAAAGTAACAGCCTAAGTGACAACATGCTCTCAAAATGCTTTTCGAGGCCTGAAAACACTAAAAGTGACATGATGCTGTTTTCTGAACAACTAGTGATGGAAACCAGAGGAAACTGCCTTGCTACTATGGAATTCACCAAACCACATGTTTCTGGCTTGGAAACTTGTTTCTGAGTGCTTCTGGTCAAAAGTAACAGCCTAAGTGACAACATGCTCTCAAAATGCTTTTCGAGGCCTGAAAACACCAAAAGTGACATGATGCTGTTTTCTGAACAACTAGTCATGGAAACCAGAGTAAACTGCCTTGCTACTATGGAATTCACCAAACCACATGTTTCTGGCTTGGAAACTTGCTTCTGAGTGCTTCTGGTCAAAAGTAACAGCCTAAGTGACAACATGCTCTCAAAATGCTTTTCGAGGCCTGAAAACACCAAAAGTGACATGATGCTGTTTTCTGAACAACTAGTGATGGAAAGCAGAGGAAACTGCCTTGCTACTATAGAATTCACCAAACCACATGTTTCTGGCTTGGAAACTTGCTTCTGAGTGCTTCTGGTCAAAAGTAACAGCCTAAGTGACAACATGCTCTCAAAATGCTTTTCGAGGCCTGAAAACACCAAAAGTGACATGATGCTGTTTTCTGAACAACTAGTGATGGAAACCAGAGGAAACTGCCTTGCTACTATAGAATTCACCAAACCACATGTTTCTGGCTTGGAAACTTGCTTCTGAGTGCTTCTGGTCAAAAGTAACAGCCTAAGTGACAACATGCTCTCAAAATGCTTTTCGAGGCCTGAAAACACCAAAAGTGACATGATGCTGTTTTCTGAACAACTAGTGATGAAAACCAGAGGAAACTGCCTTGCTACTATGGAATTCACCAAACCACATGTTTCTGGCTTGGAAACTTGTTTCTGAGTGCTTCTGGTCAAAAGTAACAGCCTAAGTGACAACATGCTCTCAAAATGCTTTTCGAGGCCTGAAAACACCAAAAGTGACATGATGCTGTTTTCGGACCAACTAGTGATGAAAACCAGAGGAAACTACCTTGCTACTATGGAATTCACCAAACCACATGTTTCTGGCTTGGAAACTTGCTTCTGAGTGCTTCTGGTCAAAAGTAACAGCCTAAGTGACAAAATGCTCTCAAAATGCTTTTCGAGGCCTGAAAACACCAAAAGTGACATGATGCTGTTTTCTGAACAACTAGTGATGGAAACCAGAGGAAACTGCCTTGCTACTATAGAATTCACCAAACCACATGTTTCTGGCTTGGAAACTTGCTTCTGAGTGCTTCTGGTCAAAAGTAACAGCCTAAGTGACAACATGCTCTCAAAATGCTTTTCGAGGCCTGAAAACACCAAAAGTGACATGATGCTGTTTTCGGAACAACTAGTGATGGAAACCAGAGGAAACTGCCTTGCTACTATGGAATTCACCAAACCACATGTTTCTGGCTTGGAAACTTGTTTCTGAGTGCTTCTGGTCAAAAGTAACAGCCTAAGTGACAACATGCTCTCAAAATGCTTTTCGAGGCCTGAAAACACCAAAAGTGACATGATGCTGTTTTCTGAACAACTAGTGATGAAAACCAGAGGAAACTGCCTTGCTACTATGGAATTCACCAAACCACATGTTTCTGGCTTGGAAACTTGTTTCTGAGTGCTTCTGGTCAAAAGTAACAGCCTAAGTGACAACATGCTCTCAAAATGCTTTTCGAGGCCTGAAAACACCAAAAGTGACATGATGCTGTTTTCGGACCAACTAGTGATGAAAACCAGAGGAAACTACCTTGCTACTATGGAATTCACCAAACCACATGTTTCTGGCTTGGAAACTTGCTTCTGAGTGCTTCTGGTCAAAAGTAACAGCCTAAGTGACAATATGCTCTCAAAATGCTTTTCGAGGCCTGAAAACACCAAAAGTGACATGATGCTGTTTTCGGACCAACTAGTGATGAAAACCAGAGGAAACTGCCTTGCTACTATGGAATTCACCAAACCACATGTTTCTGGCTTGGAAACTTGCTTCTGAGTGCTTCTGGTCAAAAGTAACAGCCTAAGTGACAAAATGCTCTCAAAATGCTTTTCGAGGCCTGAAAACACCAAAAGTGACATGATGCTGTTTTCTGAACAACTAGTGATGGAAACCAGAGGAAACTGCCTTGCTACTATAGAATTCACCAAACCACATGTTTCTGGCTTGGAAACTTGCTTCTGAGTGCTTCTAATCAAAAGTAACAGCCTAAGTGACAACATGCTCTCAAAATGCTTTTCGAGGCCTGAAAACACTAAAAGTGACATGATGCTGTTTTCTGAACAACTAGTGATGGAAAGCAGAGGAAACTGCCTTGCTACTATGGAATTCACCAAACCACATGTTTCTGGCTTGGAAACTTGCTTCTGAGTGCTTCTGGTCAAAAGTAACAGCCTAAGTGACAACATGCTCTCAAAATGCTTTTCGAGGCCTGAAAACACCAAAAGTGACATGATGCTGTTTTCTGAACAACTAGTGATGAAAACCAGAGGAAACTGCCTTGCTACTATGGAATTCACCAAACCACATGTTTCTGGCTTGGAAACTTGCTTCTGAGTGCTTCTGGTCAAAAGTAACAGCCTAAGTGACAACATGCTCTCAAAATGCTTTTCGAGGCCTGAAAACACCAAAAGTGACATGATGCTGTTTTCTGAACAACTAGTGATGGAAACCAGAGGAAACTGCCTTGCTACTATGGAATTCACCAAACCACATGTTTCTGGCTTGGAAACTTGCTTCTGAGTGCTTCTGGTCAAAAGTAACAGCCTAAGTGACAACATGCTCTCAAAATGCTTTTCGAGGCCTGAAAACACCAAAAGTGACATGATGCTGTTTTCTGAACAACTAGTGATGGAAACCAGAGGAAACTGCCTTGCTACTATAGAATTCACCAAACCACATGTTTCTGGCTTGGAAACTTGCTTCTGAGTGCTTCTGGTCAAAAGTAACAGCCTAAGTGACAACATGCTCTCAAAATGCTTTTCGAGGCCTGAAAACACCAAAAGTGACATGATGCTGTTTTCTGAACAACTAGTGATGGAAACCAGAGGAAACTGCCTTGCTACTATGGAATTCACCAAACCACATGTTTCTGGCTTGGAAACTTGCTTCTGAGTGCTTCTGGTCAAAAGTAACAGCCTAAGTGACAACATGCTCTCAAAATGCTTTTCGAGGCCTGAAAACACCAAAAGTGACATGATGCTGTTTTCTGAACAACTAGTGATGGAAACCAGAGGAAACTGCCTTGCTACTATAGAATTCACCAAACCACATGTTTCTGGCTTGGAAACTTGCTTCTGAGTGCTTCTGGTCAAAAGTAACAGCCTAAGTGACAACATGCTCTCAAAATGCTTTTCGAGGCCTGAAAACACCAAAAGTGACATGATGCTGTTTTCTGAACAACTAGTGATGGAAACCAGAGGAAACTGTCTTGCTACTATAGAATTCACCAAACCACATGTTTCTGGCTTGGAAACTTGCTTCTGAGTGCTTCTGGTCAAAAGTAACAGCCTAAGTGACAACATGCTCTCAAAATGCTTTTCGAGGCCTGAAAACACCAAAAGTGACATGATGCTGTTTTCGGAACAACTAGTGATGAAAACCAGAGGAAACTGCCTTGCTACTATGGAATTCACCAAACCACATGTTTCTGGCTTGGAAACTTGCTTCTGAGTGCTTCTGGTCAAAAGTAACAGCCTAAGTGACAACATGCTCTCAAAATGCTTTTCGAGGCCTGAAAACACCAAAAGTGACATGATGCTGTTTTCAGACCAACTAGTGATGAAAACCAGAGGAAACTGCCTTGCTACTATGGAATTCACCAAACCACATGTTTCTGGCTTGGAAACTTGTTTCTGAGTGCTTCTGGTCAAAAGTAACAGCCTAAGTGACAACATGCTCTCAAAATACTTTTCGAGGCCTGAAAACACCAAAAGTGACATGATGCTGTTTTCTGAACAACTAGTGATGGAAACCAGAGGAAACTGCCTTGCTACTATAGAATTCGCCAAACCACATGTTTCTGGCTTGGAAACTTGCTTCTGAGTGCTTCTGGTCAAAAGTAACAGCCTAAGTGACAACATGCTCTCAAAATGCTCTTCGAGGCCTGAAAACACCAAAAGTGACATGATGCTGTTTTCTGAACAACTAGTGATGGAAACCAGAGGAAACTGCCTTGCTACTATAGAATTCACCAAACCACATGTTTCTGGCTTGGAAACTTGCTTCTGAGTGCTTCTGGTCAAAAGTAACAGCCTAAGTGACAACATGCTCTCAAAATGCTTTTCGAGGCCTGAAAACACCAAAAGTGACATGATGCTGTTTTCGGAACAACTAGTGATGGAAACCAGAGGAAACTGCCTTGCTACTATAGAATTCACCAAACCACATGTTTCTGGCTTGGAAACTTGCTTCTGAGTGCTTCTGGTCAAAAGTAACAGCCTAAGTGACAACATGCTCTCAAAATGCTTTTCGAGGCCTGAAAACACCAAAAGTGACATGATGCTGTTTTCGGAACAACTAGTGATGGAAACCAGAGGAAACTGCCTTGCTACTATAGAATTCACCAAACCACATGTTTCTGGCTTGGAAACTTGCTTCTGAGTGCTTCTGGTCAAAAGTAACAGCCTAAGTGACAACATGCTCTCAAAATGCTTTTCGAGGCCTGAAAACACCAAAAGTGACATGATGCTGTTTTCAGACCAACTAGTGATGAAAACCAGAGGAAACTGCCTTGCTACTATGGAATTCACCAAACCACATGTTTCTGGCTTGGAAACTTGTTTCTGAGTGCTTCTGGTCAAAAGTAACAGCCTAAGTGACAACATGCTCTCAAAATGCTTTTCGAGGCCTGAAAACACTAAAAGTGACATGATGCTGTTTTCTGAACAACTAGTGATGGAAACCAGAGGAAACTGCCTTGCTACTATGGAATTCACCAAACCACATGTTTCTGGCTTGGAAACTTGTTTCTGAGTGCTTCTGGTCAAAAGTAACAGCCTAAGTGACAACATGCTCTCAAAATGCTTTTCGAGGCCTGAAAACACCAAAAGTGACATGATGCTGTTTTCTGAACAACTAGTCATGGAAACCAGAGTAAACTGCCTTGCTACTATGGAATTCACCAAACCACATGTTTCTGGCTTGGAAACTTGCTTCTGAGTGCTTCTGGTCAAAAGTAACAGCCTAAGTGACAACATGCTCTCAAAATGCTTTTCGAGGCCTGAAAACACCAAAAGTGACATGATGCTGTTTTCTGAACAACTAGTGATGGAAAGCAGAGGAAACTGCCTTGCTACTATAGAATTCACCAAACCACATGTTTCTGGCTTGGAAACTTGCTTCTGAGTGCTTCTGGTCAAAAGTAACAGCCTAAGTGACAACATGCTCTCAAAATGCTTTTCGAGGCCTGAAAACACCAAAAGTGACATGATGCTGTTTTCTGAACAACTAGTGATGGAAACCAGAGGAAACTGCCTTGCTACTATAGAATTCACCAAACCACATGTTTCTGGCTTGGAAACTTGCTTCTGAGTGCTTCTGGTCAAAAGTAACAGCCTAAGTGACAACATGCTCTCAAAATGCTTTTCGAGGCCTGAAAACACCAAAAGTGACATGATGCTGTTTTCTGAACAACTAGTGATGAAAACCAGAGGAAACTGCCTTGCTACTATGGAATTCACCAAACCACATGTTTCTGGCTTGGAAACTTGTTTCTGAGTGCTTCTGGTCAAAAGTAACAGCCTAAGTGACAACATGCTCTCAAAATGCTTTTCGAGGCCTGAAAACACCAAAAGTGACATGATGCTGTTTTCGGACCAACTAGTGATGAAAACCAGAGGAAACTACCTTGCTACTATGGAATTCACCAAACCACATGTTTCTGGCTTGGAAACTTGCTTCTGAGTGCTTCTGGTCAAAAGTAACAGCCTAAGTGACAAAATGCTCTCAAAATGCTTTTCGAGGCCTGAAAACACCAAAAGTGACATGATGCTGTTTTCTGAACAACTAGTGATGGAAACCAGAGGAAACTGCCTTGCTACTATAGAATTCACCAAACCACATGTTTCTGGCTTGGAAACTTGCTTCTGAGTGCTTCTGGTCAAAAGTAACAGCCTAAGTGACAACATGCTCTCAAAATGCTTTTCGAGGCCTGAAAACACCAAAAGTGACATGATGCTGTTATCTGAACAACTAGTGATGGAAACCAGAGGAAACTGCCTTGCTACTATGGAATTCACCAAACCACATGTTTCTGGCTTGGAAATTTGTTTCTGAGTGCTTCTGGTCAAAAGTAACAGCCTAAGTGACAACATGCTCTCAAAATGCTTTTCGAGGCCTGAAAACACTAAAAGTGACATGATGCTGTTTTCTGAACAACTAGTGATGGAAACCAGAGTAAACTGCCTTGCTACTATGGAATTCACCAAACCACATGTTTCTGGCTTGGAAACTTGCTTCTGAGTGCTTCTGGTCAAAAGTAACAGCCTAAGTGACAACATGCTCTCAAAATGCTTTTCGAGGCCTGAAAACACCAAAAGTGACATGATGCTGTTTTCTGAACAACTAGTGATGGAAACCAGAGGAAACTGCCTTGCTACTATAGAATTCACCAAACCACATGTTTCTGGCTTGGAAACTTGCTTCTGAGTGCTTCTGGTCAAAAGTAACAGCCTAAGTGACAATATGCTCTCAAAATGCTTTTCGAGGCCTGAAAACACCAAAAGTGACATGATGCTGTTTTCGGACAAACTAGTGATGAAAACCAGAGGAAACTGCCTTGCTACTATGGAATTCACCAAACCACATGTTTCTGGCTTGGAAACTTGCTTCTGAGTGCTTCTGGTCAAAAGTAACAGCCTAAGTGACAACATGCTCTCAAAATGCTTTTCGAGGCCTGAAAACACTAAAAGTGACATGATGCTGTTTTCTGAACAACTAGTGATGGAAACCAGAGGAAACTGCCTTGCTACTATAGAATTCACCAAACCACATGTTTCTGGCTTGGAAACTTGCTTCTGAGTGCTTCTGGTCAAAAGTAACAGCCTAAGTGACAATATGCTCTCAAAATGCTTTTCGAGGCCTGAAAACACCAAAAGTGACATGATGCTGTTTTCGGACCAACTAGTGATGAAAACCAGAGGAAACTGCCTTGCTACTATGGAATTCACCAAACCACATGTTTCTGGCTTGGAAACTTGCTTCTGAGTGCTTCTGGTCAAAAGTAACAGCCTAAGTGACAAAATGCTCTCAAAATGCTTTTCGAGGCCTGAAAACACCAAAAGTGACATGATGCTGTTTTCTGAACAACTAGTGATGGAAACCAGAGGAAACTGCCTTGCTACTATAGAATTCACCAAACCACATGTTTCTGGCTTGGAAACTTGCTTCTGAGTGCTTCTGGTCAAAAGTAACAGCCTAAGTGACAATATGCTCTCAAAATGCTTTTCGAGGCCTGAAAACACCAAAAGTGACATGATGCTGTTTTCGGACCAACTAGTGATGAAAACCAGAGGAAACTGCCTTGCTACTATGGAATTCACCAAACCACATGTTTCTGGCTTGGAAACTTGCTTCTGAGTGCTTCTGGTCAAAAGTAACAGCCTAAGTGACAAAATGCTCTCAAAATGCTTTTCGAGGCCTGAAAACACCAAAAGTGACATGATGCTGTTTTCTGAACAACTAGTGATGGAAACCAGAGGAAACTGCCTTGCTACTATAGAATTCACCAAACCACATGTTTCTGGCTTGGAAACTTGCTTCTGAGTGCTTCTAATCAAAAGTAACAGCCTAAGTGACAACATGCTCTCAAAATGCTTTTCGAGGCCTGAAAACACTAAAAGTGACATGATGCTGTTTTCTGAACAACTAGTGATGGAAAGCAGAGGAAACTGCCTTGCTACTATGGAATTCACCAAACCACATGTTTCTGGCTTGGAAACTTGCTTCTGAGTGCTTCTGGTCAAAAGTAACAGCCTAAGTGACAACATGCTCTCAAAATGCTTTTCGAGGCCTGAAAACACCAAAAGTGACATGATGCTGTTTTCGGAACAACTAGTGATGGAAACCAGAGGAAACTGCCTTGCTACTATAGAATTCACCAAACCACATGTTTCTGGCTTGGAAACTTGCTTCTGAGTGCTTCTGGTCAAAAGTAACAGCCTAAGTGACAACATGCTCTCAAAATGCTTTTCGAGGCCTGAAAACACCAAAAGTGACATGATGCTGTTTTCAGACCAACTAGTGATGAAAACCAGAGGAAACTGCCTTGCTACTATGGAATTCACCAAACCACATGTTTCTGGCTTGGAAACTTGTTTCTGAGTGCTTCTGGTCAAAAGTAACAGCCTAAGTGACAACATGCTCTCAAAATGCTTTTCGAGGCCTGAAAACACTAAAAGTGACATGATGCTGTTTTCTGAACAACTAGTGATGGAAACCAGAGGAAACTGCCTTGCTACTATGGAATTCACCAAACCACATGTTTCTGGCTTGGAAACTTGTTTCTGAGTGCTTCTGGTCAAAAGTAACAGCCTAAGTGACAACATGCTCTCAAAATGCTTTTCGAGGCCTGAAAACACCAAAAGTGACATGATGCTGTTTTCTGAACAACTAGTCATGGAAACCAGAGTAAACTGCCTTGCTACTATGGAATTCACCAAACCACATGTTTCTGGCTTGGAAACTTGCTTCTGAGTGCTTCTGGTCAAAAGTAACAGCCTAAGTGACAACATGCTCTCAAAATGCTTTTCGAGGCCTGAAAACACCAAAAGTGACATGATGCTGTTTTCTGAACAACTAGTGATGGAAAGCAGAGGAAACTGCCTTGCTACTATAGAATTCACCAAACCACATGTTTCTGGCTTGGAAACTTGCTTCTGAGTGCTTCTGGTCAAAAGTAACAGCCTAAGTGACAACATGCTCTCAAAATGCTTTTCGAGGCCTGAAAACACCAAAAGTGACATGATGCTGTTTTCTGAACAACTAGTGATGGAAACCAGAGGAAACTGCCTTGCTACTATAGAATTCACCAAACCACATGTTTCTGGCTTGGAAACTTGCTTCTGAGTGCTTCTGGTCAAAAGTAACAGCCTAAGTGACAACATGCTCTCAAAATGCTTTTCGAGGCCTGAAAACACCAAAAGTGACATGATGCTGTTTTCTGAACAACTAGTGATGAAAACCAGAGGAAACTGCCTTGCTACTATGGAATTCACCAAACCACATGTTTCTGGCTTGGAAACTTGTTTCTGAGTGCTTCTGGTCAAAAGTAACAGCCTAAGTGACAACATGCTCTCAAAATGCTTTTCGAGGCCTGAAAACACCAAAAGTGACATGATGCTGTTTTCGGACCAACTAGTGATGAAAACCAGAGGAAACTACCTTGCTACTATGGAATTCACCAAACCACATGTTTCTGGCTTGGAAACTTGCTTCTGAGTGCTTCTGGTCAAAAGTAACAGCCTAAGTGACAAAATGCTCTCAAAATGCTTTTCGAGGCCTGAAAACACCAAAAGTGACATGATGCTGTTTTCTGAACAACTAGTGATGGAAACCAGAGGAAACTGCCTTGCTACTATAGAATTCACCAAACCACATGTTTCTGGCTTGGAAACTTGCTTCTGAGTGCTTCTGGTCAAAAGTAACAGCCTAAGTGACAACATGCTCTCAAAATGCTTTTCGAGGCCTGAAAACACCAAAAGTGACATGATGCTGTTATCTGAACAACTAGTGATGGAAACCAGAGGAAACTGCCTTGCTACTATGGAATTCACCAAACCACATGTTTCTGGCTTGGAAATTTGTTTCTGAGTGCTTCTGGTCAAAAGTAACAGCCTAAGTGACAACATGCTCTCAAAATGCTTTTCGAGGCCTGAAAACACTAAAAGTGACATGATGCTGTTTTCTGAACAACTAGTGATGGAAACCAGAGTAAACTGCCTTGCTACTATGGAATTCACCAAACCACATGTTTCTGGCTTGGAAACTTGCTTCTGAGTGCTTCTGGTCAAAAGTAACAGCCTAAGTGACAACATGCTCTCAAAATGCTTTTCGAGGCCTGAAAACACCAAAAGTGACATGATGCTGTTTTCTGAACAACTAGTGATGGAAACCAGAGGAAACTGCCTTGCTACTATAGAATTCACCAAACCACATGTTTCTGGCTTGGAAACTTGCTTCTGAGTGCTTCTGGTCAAAAGTAACAGCCTAAGTGACAATATGCTCTCAAAATGCTTTTCGAGGCCTGAAAACACCAAAAGTGACATGATGCTGTTTTCGGACAAACTAGTGATGAAAACCAGAGGAAACTGCCTTGCTACTATGGAATTCACCAAACCACATGTTTCTGGCTTGGAAACTTGCTTCTGAGTGCTTCTGGTCAAAAGTAACAGCCTAAGTGACAACATGCTCTCAAAATGCTTTTCGAGGCCTGAAAACACCAAAAGTGACATGATGCTGTTTTCTGAACAACTAGTGATGGAAACCAGAGGAAACTGCCTTGCTACTATAGAATTCACCAAACCACATGTTTCTGGCTTGGAAACTTGCTTCTGAGTGCTTCTGGTCAAAAGTAACAGCCTAAGTGACAAAATGCTCTCAAAATGCTTTTCGAGGCCTGAAAACACCAAAAGTGACATGATGCTGTTTTCAGACCAACTAGTGATGGAAACCAGAGTAAACTGCCTTGCTACTATGGAATTCACCAAACCACATGTTTCTGGCTTGGAAACTTGCTTCTGAGTGCTTCTGGTCAAAAGTAACAGCCTAAGTGACAACATGCTGTCAAAATGCTTTTCGAGGCCTGAAAACACTAAAAGTGACATGATGCTGTTTTCTGAACAACTAGTGATGGAAACCAGAGGAAACTGCCTTGTTACTATGGAATTAACCAAACCACATGTTTCTGGCTTGGAAACTTGCTTCTGAGTGCTTCTGGTCAAAAGTAACAGCCTAAGTGACAACATGCTCTCAAAATGCTTTTCGAGGCCTGAAAACACTAAAAGTGACATGATGCTGTTTTCTGAACAACTAGTGATGGAAACCAGAGGAAACTGCCTTGCTACTATAGAATTCACCAAACCACATGTTTCTGGCTTGGAAACTTGCTTCTGAGTGCTTCTGGTCAAAAGTAACAGCCTAAGTGACAATATGCTCTCAAAATGCTTTTCGAGGCCTGAAAACACCAAAAGTGACATGATGCTGTTTTCGGACCAACTAGTGATGAAAACCAGAGGAAACTGCCTTGCTACTATGGAATTCACCAAACCACATGTTTCTGGCTTGGAAACTTGTTTCTGAGTGCTTCTGGTCAAAAGTAACAGCCTAAGTGACAACATGCTCTCAAAATGCTTTTCGAGGCCTGAAAACACCAAAAGTGACATGATGCTGTTTTCTGAACAACTAGTGATGGAAACCAGAGGAAACTGCCTTGCTACTATAGAATTCACCAAACCACATGTTTCTGGCTTGGAAACTTGCTTCTGAGTGCTTCTGGTCAAAAGTAACAGCCTAAGTGACAACATGCTCTCAAAATGCTTTTCGAGGCCTGAAAACACCAAAAGTGACATGATGCTGTTTTCGGAACAACTAGTGATGGAAACCAGAGGAAACTGCCTTGCTACTATGGAATTCACCAAACCACATGTTTCTGGCTTGGAAACTTGTTTCTGAGTGCTTCTGGTCAAAAGTAACAGCCTAAGTGACAACATGCTCTCAAAATGCTTTTCGAGGCCTGAAAACACCAAAAGTGACATGATGCTGTTTTCTGAACAACTAGTGATGAAAACCAGAGGAAACTGCCTTGCTACTATGGAATTCACCAAACCACATGTTTCTGGCTTGGAAACTTGTTTCTGAGTGCTTCTGGTCAAAAGTAACAGCCTAAGTGACAACATGCTCTCAAAATGCTTTTCGAGGCCTGAAAACACCAAAAGTGACATGATGCTGTTTTCGGACCAACTAGTGATGAAAACCAGAGGAAACTACCTTGCTACTATGGAATTCACCAAACCACATGTTTCTGGCTTGGAAACTTGCTTCTGAGTGCTTCTGGTCAAAAGTAACAGCCTAAGTGACAATATGCTCTCAAAATGCTTTTCGAGGCCTGAAAACACCAAAAGTGACATGATGCTGTTTTCGGACCAACTAGTGATGAAAACCAGAGGAAACTGCCTTGCTACTATGGAATTCACCAAACCACATGTTTCTGGCTTGGAAACTTGCTTCTGAGTGCTTCTGGTCAAAAGTAACAGCCTAAGTGACAAAATGCTCTCAAAATGCTTTTCGAGGCCTGAAAACACCAAAAGTGACATGATGCTGTTTTCTGAACAACTAGTGATGGAAACCAGAGGAAACTGCCTTGCTACTATAGAATTCACCAAACCACATGTTTCTGGCTTGGAAACTTGCTTCTGAGTGCTTCTAATCAAAAGTAACAGCCTAAGTGACAACATGCTCTCAAAATGCTTTTCGAGGCCTGAAAACACTAAAAGTGACATGATGCTGTTTTCTGAACAACTAGTGATGGAAAGCAGAGGAAACTGCCTTGCTACTATGGAATTCACCAAACCACATGTTTCTGGCTTGGAAACTTGCTTCTGAGTGCTTCTGGTCAAAAGTAACAGCCTAAGTGACAACATGCTCTCAAAATGCTTTTCGAGGCCTGAAAACACCAAAAGTGACATGATGCTGTTTTCTGAACAACTAGTGATGAAAACCAGAGGAAACTGCCTTGCTACTATGGAATTCACCAAACCACATGTTTCTGGCTTGGAAACTTGCTTCTGAGTGCTTCTGGTCAAAAGTAACAGCCTAAGTGACAACATGCTCTCAAAATGCTTTTCGAGGCCTGAAAACACCAAAAGTGACATGATGCTGTTTTCTGAACAACTAGTGATGGAAACCAGAGGAAACTGCCTTGCTACTATAGAATTCGCCAAACCACATGTTTCTGGCTTGGAAACTTGCTTCTGAGTGCTTCTGGTCAAAAGTAACAGCCTAAGTGACAACATGCTCTCAAAATGCTCTTCGAGGCCTGAAAACACCAAAAGTGACATGATGCTGTTTTCTGAACAACTAGTGATGGAAACCAGAGGAAACTGCCTTGCTACTATAGAATTCACCAAACCACATGTTTCTGGCTTGGAAACTTGCTTCTGAGTGCTTCTGGTCAAAAGTAACAGCCTAAGTGACAACATGCTCTCAAAATGCTTTTCGAGGCCTGAAAACACCAAAAGTGACATGATGCTGTTTTCGGAACAACTAGTGATGGAAACCAGAGGAAACTGCCTTGCTACTATAGAATTCACCAAACCACATGTTTCTGGCTTGGAAACTTGCTTCTGAGTGCTTCTGGTCAAAAGTAACAGCCTAAGTGACAACATGCTCTCAAAATGCTTTTCGAGGCCTGAAAACACCAAAAGTGACATGATGCTGTTTTCGGAACAACTAGTGATGGAAACCAGAGGAAACTGCCTTGCTACTATAGAATTCACCAAACCACATGTTTCTGGCTTGGAAACTTGCTTCTGAGTGCTTCTGGTCAAAAGTAACAGCCTAAGTGACAACATGCTCTCAAAATGCTTTTCGAGGCCTGAAAACACCAAAAGTGACATGATGCTGTTTTCAGACCAACTAGTGATGAAAACCAGAGGAAACTGCCTTGCTACTATGGAATTCACCAAACCACATGTTTCTGGCTTGGAAACTTGTTTCTGAGTGCTTCTGGTCAAAAGTAACAGCCTAAGTGACAACATGCTCTCAAAATGCTTTTCGAGGCCTGAAAACACTAAAAGTGACATGATGCTGTTTTCTGAACAACTAGTGATGGAAACCAGAGGAAACTGCCTTGCTACTATGGAATTCACCAAACCACATGTTTCTGGCTTGGAAACTTGTTTCTGAGTGCTTCTGGTCAAAAGTAACAGCCTAAGTGACAACATGCTCTCAAAATGCTTTTCGAGGCCTGAAAACACCAAAAGTGACATGATGCTGTTTTCTGAACAACTAGTCATGGAAACCAGAGTAAACTGCCTTGCTACTATGGAATTCACCAAACCACATGTTTCTGGCTTGGAAACTTGCTTCTGAGTGCTTCTGGTCAAAAGTAACAGCCTAAGTGACAACATGCTCTCAAAATGCTTTTCGAGGCCTGAAAACACCAAAAGTGACATGATGCTGTTTTCTGAACAACTAGTGATGGAAAGCAGAGGAAACTGCCTTGCTACTATAGAATTCACCAAACCACATGTTTCTGGCTTGGAAACTTGCTTCTGAGTGCTTCTGGTCAAAAGTAACAGCCTAAGTGACAACATGCTCTCAAAATGCTTTTCGAGGCCTGAAAACACCAAAAGTGACATGATGCTGTTTTCTGAACAACTAGTGATGGAAACCAGAGGAAACTGTCTTGCTACTATAGAATTCACCAAACCACATGTTTCTGGCTTGGAAACTTGCTTCTGAGTGCTTCTGGTCAAAAGTAACAGCCTAAGTGACAACATGCTCTCAAAATGCTTTTCGAGGCCTGAAAACACCAAAAGTGACATGATGCTGTTTTCGGAACAACTAGTGATGAAAACCAGAGGAAACTGCCTTGCTACTATGGAATTCACCAAACCACATGTTTCTGGCTTGGAAACTTGCTTCTGAGTGCTTCTGGTCAAAAGTAACAGCCTAAGTGACAACATGCTCTCAAAATGCTTTTCGAGGCCTGAAAACACCAAAAGTGACATGATGCTGTTTTCAGACCAACTAGTGATGAAAACCAGAGGAAACTGCCTTGCTACTATGGAATTCACCAAACCACATGTTTCTGGCTTGGAAACTTGTTTCTGAGTGCTTCTGGTCAAAAGTAACAGCCTAAGTGACAACATGCTCTCAAAATACTTTTCGAGGCCTGAAAACACCAAAAGTGACATGATGCTGTTTTCTGAACAACTAGTGATGGAAACCAGAGGAAACTGCCTTGCTACTATAGAATTCGCCAAACCACATGTTTCTGGCTTGGAAACTTGCTTCTGAGTGCTTCTGGTCAAAAGTAACAGCCTAAGTGACAACATGCTCTCAAAATGCTCTTCGAGGCCTGAAAACACCAAAAGTGACATGATGCTGTTTTCTGAACAACTAGTGATGGAAACCAGAGGAAACTGCCTTGCTACTATAGAATTCACCAAACCACATGTTTCTGGCTTGGAAACTTGCTTCTGAGTGCTTCTGGTCAAAAGTAACAGCCTAAGTGACAACATGCTCTCAAAATGCTTTTCGAGGCCTGAAAACACCAAAAGTGACATGATGCTGTTTTCGGAACAACTAGTGATGGAAACCAGAGGAAACTGCCTTGCTACTATAGAATTCACCAAACCACATGTTTCTGGCTTGGAAACTTGCTTCTGAGTGCTTCTGGTCAAAAGTAACAGCCTAAGTGACAACATGCTCTCAAAATGCTTTTCGAGGCCTGAAAACACCAAAAGTGACATGATGCTGTTTTCGGAACAACTAGTGATGGAAACCAGAGGAAACTGCCTTGCTACTATAGAATTCACCAAACCACATGTTTCTGGCTTGGAAACTTGCTTCTGAGTGCTTCTGGTCAAAAGTAACAGCCTAAGTGACAACATGCTCTCAAAATGCTTTTCGAGGCCTGAAAACACCAAAAGTGACATGATGCTGTTTTCAGACCAACTAGTGATGAAAACCAGAGGAAACTGCCTTGCTACTATGGAATTCACCAAACCACATGTTTCTGGCTTGGAAACTTGTTTCTGAGTGCTTCTGGTCAAAAGTAACAGCCTAAGTGACAACATGCTCTCAAAATGCTTTTCGAGGCCTGAAAACACTAAAAGTGACATGATGCTGTTTTCTGAACAACTAGTGATGGAAACCAGAGGAAACTGCCTTGCTACTATGGAATTCACCAAACCACATGTTTCTGGCTTGGAAACTTGTTTCTGAGTGCTTCTGGTCAAAAGTAACAGCCTAAGTGACAACATGCTCTCAAAATGCTTTTCGAGGCCTGAAAACACCAAAAGTGACATGATGCTGTTTTCTGAACAACTAGTCATGGAAACCAGAGTAAACTGCCTTGCTACTATGGAATTCACCAAACCACATGTTCTGGCTTGGAAACTTGCTTCTGAGTGCTTCTGGTCAAAAGTAACAGCCTAAGTGACAACATGCTCTCAAAATGCTTTTCGTAGGCCTGAAAACACCAAAAGTGACATGATGCTGTTTTCTGAACAACTAGTGATGGAAAGCAGAGGAAACTGCTTGCTACTATAGAATTCACCAAACCACTGTTTCTGGCTTGGAAACTTGCTTCTGAGTGCTTCTGGTCAAAAGTAACAGCCTAAGTGACAACATGCTCTCAAATGCTTTTCGAGGCCTGAAAACACCAAAGTGACATGATGCTGTTTTCTGAACAACTAGTGATGGAAACCAGAGGAAACTGCCTTGCTACTATAGAATTCACCAAACCACATGTTTCTGGCTTGGAAACTTGCTTCTGAGTGCTTCTGGTCAAAAGTAACAGCCTAAGTGACAACAGCTCTCAAAATGCTTTTCGAGGCCTGAAAACACCAAAAGTGACATGATGCTGTTTTCTGAACAACTAGTGATGAAAACCAGAGGAAACTGCCTTGCTACTATGGAATTCACCAAACCACATGTTTCTGGCTTGGAAACTTGTTTCTGAGTGCTTCTGGTCAAAAGTAACAGCCTAAGTGACAACATGCTCTCAAAATGCTTTTCGAGGCCTGAAAACACCAAAAGTGACATGATGCTGTTTTCGGACCAACTAGTGATGAAAACCAGAGGAAACTACCTTGCTACTATGGAATTCACCAAACCACATGTTTCTGGCTTGGAAACTTGCTTCTGAGTGCTTCTGGTCAAAAGTAACAGCCTAAGTGACAAAATGCTCTCAAAATGCTTTTCGAGGCCTGAAAACACCAAAAGTGACATGATGCTGTTTTCTGAACAACTAGTGATGGAAACCAGAGGAAACTGCCTTGCTACTATAGAATTCACCAAACCACATGTTTCTGGCTTGGAAACTTGCTTCTGAGTGCTTCTGGTCAAAAGTAACAGCCTAAGTGACAACATGCTCTCAAAATGCTTTTCGAGGCCTGAAAACACCAAAAGTGACATGATGCTGTTATCTGAACAACTAGTGATGGAAACCAGAGGAAACTGCCTTGCTACTATGGAATTCACCAAACCACATGTTTCTGCTTGGAAATTTGTTTCTGAGTGCTTCTGGTCAAAAGTAACAGCCTAAGTGACAACATGCTCTCAAAATGCTTTTCGAGGCCTGAAAACACTAAAAGTGACATGATGCTGTTTTCTGAACAACTAGTGATGGAAACCAGAGTAAACTGCCTTGCTACTATGGAATTCACCAAACCACATGTTTCTGGCTTGGAAACTTGCTTCTGAGTGCTTCTGGTCAAAAAGTAACAGCCTAAGTGACAACATGCTCTCAAAATGCTTTTCGAGGCCTGAAACACCAAAGTGACATGATGCTGTTTTCTGAACAACTAGTGATGGAAACCAGAGGAAACTGCCTTGCTACTATAGAATTCACCAAACCACATGTTTCTGGCTTGGAAACTTGCTTCTGAGTGCTTCTGGTCAAAGTAACAGCCTAAGTGACAATATGCTCTCAAAATGCTTTTCGAGGCCTGAAAACACCAAAAGTGACATGATGCTGTTTTCGGACAAACTAGTGATGAAAACCAGAGGAAACTGCCTTGCTACTATGGAATTCACCAAACCACATGTTTCTGGCTTGGAAACTTGCTTCTGAGTGCTTCTGTCAAAAGTAACAGCCTAAGTGACAACATGCTCTCAAAATGCTTTTCGAGGCCTGAAAACACCAAAAGTGACATGATGCTGTTTTCTGAACAACTAGTGATGGAAACCAGAGGAAAACTGCCTTGCTACTATAGAATTCACCCAAACCACATGTTTCTGGCTTGGAAACTTGCTTCTGAGTGCTTCTGGTCAAAAGTAACAGCCTAAGTAACAATATGCTCTCAAAATGCTTTTCGAGGCCTGAAAACACCAAAAGTGACATGATGCTGTTTTCGGACCAACTAGTGATGAAAACCAGAGGAAACTACTTGCTACTATGGAATTCACCAAACCACATGTTTCTGGCTTGGAAACTTGCTTCTGAGTGCTTCTGGTCAAAAGTAACAGCCTAAGTGACAAACATGCTCTCAAAATGCTTTTCGAGGCCTGAAAACACCAAAAGTGACATGATGCTGTTTTCGGAACAACTAGTGATGGAAACCAGAGGAAACTGCCTTGCTACTATAGAATTCACCAAACCACATGTTTCTGGCTTGGAAACTTGCTTCTGAGTGCTTCTGGTCAAAAGTAACAG
The DNA here is from genome assembly GCF_041903045.1 of Epinephelus lanceolatus. Classification (NCBI taxonomy): domain Eukaryota; kingdom Metazoa; phylum Chordata; class Actinopteri; order Perciformes; family Serranidae; genus Epinephelus; species Epinephelus lanceolatus. The sequence goes on along the minus strand of NW_027556859.1, from coordinate 2,003 downwards.
CCTAAGTGACAACATGCTCTCAAAATGCTTTTCGAGGCCTGAAAACACCAAAAGTGACATGATGCTGTTTTCAGACCAACTAGTGATGAAAACCAGAGGAAACTGCCTTGCTACTATGGAATTCACCAACCACATGTTTCTGGCTTGGAAACTTGTTTCTGAGTGCTTCTGGTCAAAAGTAACAGCCTAAGTGACAACATGCTCTCAAAATGCTTTTCGAGGCCTGAAAACACTAAAAGTGACATGATGCTGTTTTCTGAACAACTAGTGATGGAAACCAGAGGAAACTGCCTTGCTACTATGGAATTCACCAAACCACATGTTTCTGGCTTGGAAACTTGTTCTGAGTGCTTCTGGTCAAAAGTAACAGCCTAAGTGACAACATGCTCTCAAAATGCTTTTCGAGGCCTGAAAACACCAAAAGTGACATGATGCTGTTTTCTGGAACAACTAGTCATGGAAACCAGAGTAAACTGCCTTGCTACTATGGAATTCACCAAACCACATGTTTCTGGCTTGGAAACTTGCTTCTGAGTGCTTCTGGTCAAAAGTAACAGCCTAAGTGACAACATGCTCTCAAAATGCTTTTCGAGGCCTGAAAACACCAAAAGTGACATGATGCTGTTTCTGAACAACTAGTGATGGAAAGCAGAGGAAACTGCCTTGCTACTATAGATTCACCAAACCACATGTTTCTGGCTTGGAAACTTGCTTCTGAGTGCTTCTGGTCAAAAGTAACAGCCTAAGTGACAACATGCTCTCAAAATGCTTTCGAGGCCTGAAAACACCAAAAGTGACATGATGCGTTTTCTGAACAACTAGTGATGGAAACCAGAGGAAACTGCTTGCTACTATAGAATTCACCAAACCACATGTTTCTGGCTTGGAAACTTGCTTCTGAGTGCTTCTGGTCAAAAGTAACAGCCTAAGTGACAACATGCTCTCAAAATGCTTTTCGAGGCCTGAAAACACCAAAAGTGACATGATGCTGTTTTCTGAACAACTAGTGATGAAAACCAGAGGAAACTGCCTTGCTACTATGGAATTCACCAAACCACATGTTTCTGGCTTGGAAACTTGTTTCTGAGTGCTTCTGGTCAAAAGTAACAGCCTAAGTGACAACATGCTCTCAAAATGCTTTTCGAGGCCTGAAAACACCAAAAGTGACATGATGCTGTTTTCGGACCAACTAGTGATGAAAACCAGAGGAAACTACCTTGCTACTATGGAATTCACCAAACCACATGTTTCTGGCTTGGAAACTTGCTTCTGAGTGCTTCTGGTCAAAAGTAACAGCCTAAGTGACAAAATGCTCTCAAAATGCTTTTCGAGGCCTGAAAACACCAAAAGTGACATGATGCTGTTTTCTGAACAACTAGTGATGGAAACCAGAGGAAACTGCCTTGCTACTATAGAATTCACCAAACCACATGTTTCTGGCTTGGAAACTTGCTTCTGAGTGCTTCTGGTCAAAAGTAACAGCCTAAGTGACAACATGCTCTCAAAATGCTTTTCGAGGCCTGAAACACCAAAAGTGACATGATGCTGTTATCTGAACAACTAGTGATGGAAACCAGAGGAAACTGCCTTGCTACTATGGAATTCACCAAACCACATGTTTCTGGCTTGGAAATTTGTTTCTGAGTGCTTCTGGTCAAAAGTAACAGCCTAAGTGACAACATGCTCTCAAAATGCTTTTCGAGGCCTGAAAACACTAAAGTGACATGATGCTGTTTTCTGAACAACTAGTGATGGAAACCAGAGTAAACTGCCTTGCTACTATGGAATTCACCAAACCACATGTTTCTGGCTTGGAAACTTGCTTCTGAGTGCTTCTGGTCAAAAGTAACAGCCTAAGTGACAACATGCTCTCAAAATGCTTTTCGAGGCCTGAAAACACCAAAAGTGACATGATGCTGTTTTCTGAACAACTAGTGATGGAAACCAGAGGAAACTGCCTTGCTACTATAGAATTCACCAAACCACATGTTTCTGGCTTGGAA